>NC_056470.1:13715630-14015630 GCF_008729295.1 Plectropomus leopardus | reverse complement strand
GATGGCACTCGCTCAGAGGAACAGAAGGATGCAGCTCAAGTGGAAAGCTATGTGGCACAACGCTATATAGAGAACCCTTACCTCATTAACGGTAATAAACTAAATGGAAAATATGCTGTTGTTGTTAATACAATACAATTAAAAAAAAAACATCAAATGTACTAACAAATCATCAAGAAAAACTAAAAAAATGGACAAACTGTGAAACGGAGCAATACAATTAGATTTATATCCCTGCTTCCTTTTTATGCTTTTTCTCTCCACAGGCCGGAAATTTGATCTGAGGGTCTATGTGCTGGTTACATCAGTGCGTACTGAACCTTGCAAATCACCATGTTTAATTTAAAAAAATGTAAATTTTGCTGCATGCTTGAATCAGCATTTGTGCATGTGTTTTTGTATTTCAGTATGTTCCCTTGAAGGCCTGGCTGTATCGAGATGGCTTCGGACGCTTCTCAAGCACTCGCTTCTCCCTTAGCAGTATTGATGATAAGTGTATCCTTGTTTTGCTGTAATGGTACTTCTTTTTCTTTTTCTTTTCCTCCATTCCTCCATTGTGAATGTTAATACACTTATGTGATAGTCTGAGTCATCCCTTAACAAGATGAGCCTTTGTCTAATGAATTATTCAAGCAAAGTCAGTTTTAAATAGCCTGGTTTGACCCAATTGCTGAGGCTGTTGTTCCTAATTTTGTCCCTTTCATGCTCATCCCCATGGAAAGTGTGATTATGTCATTAAAGTTCCCAAATTCTACTTAGTGCCTCTCTTCAGATATGCACCTCACCAATGTGGCTGTTCAGAAAACAGCGCCAGACTACGATCCTGAAAAGGTGTGTAATTTAAGAACCCCAGAGAATGGGTGAAAGACTGTATTGCTGCATATTTTGAGCAGTTATTCTGAAAGGTCTCCCCTTTAACAACTTGTATCTCCTCTTTAATCTTACATTGTTTCACCCATCTCTAAATAGGGATGCAAGTGGCAGATGCAACAGCTTCGAAGATACCTAACTGCAAAACACGGCAGAGAGACAGTAGAATCCCTGTTCAAAGAGATGGATAACATCTTTGTCCGCAGTCTACAGAGTGTACAAAAGGTCATAATAAATGACAAACACTGCTTTGAGCTCTATGGGTATGACATTCTGCTGGATCAGAATCTCAAACCGTAAGTGCATTATTGCCTACAAACTTCGGCATGCATGCTCACCAAGAGGGACAGACAAACACATGTACAGACAAGTAAACATGGCACACGTTTGAGGTTGCCATCCTGAATACTCCAAAACAAAGCAGTAAATCTGCTAGCGTTGGCTCTGGAGATAACTCATAAATCTGGCACAGCCTATCTCAACTATTGTTGGGTATGCATTAATCATGTGCTGTAAATAACAAAATACACACCAATGACCGTTCCTCTTTCTATTGTAACATTCATTTACTTCCTTGCACGTACCAAACAAGCTTTATTGAGCTGCAGATGTGCCCATGGATTGGCCTAATGCCTGCTCGAAACGCTAAGCAAATGTCTGGTGAATGTCATCACCTCCATCTTTTCTCAGGTGGTTAATTGAAGTGAACGCGAGTCCGTCACACACACCCAGTAGTCAAGAGGATTATGAGATGAAGTGCCGGCTGCTGGAAGACACACTGAATGTTGTTGATATGGAGGGAAGGTAAAGGCTTCTTTCTCATTTTGTGTTTGCCCTTTTGTCATCAGCAAACAAGATGTGAGGGCTCTCTGTCCCTCCATTCATTAAAACATCTCAATCTTTAATGATATTCCCCATTCTATAAAAAATTTGAAGTAAGTAGGTCTCGGGTTATGGTATAATTTAAAGTTAAGAGAATGGGTGGAAAGACACCTTTTAACAGATTGTGTCATTGCAAGAAGTAATTTACTACAATTACCCTCAGCCCATAAGGTGAATACTGTACAGAAGAAGATAAGATGAGCTCCTTTTATGTCTTGCCGCCATGCTGGTGCTGCGTCCCAGTTAACTGTGTTTTCTCATTAGGCTGACTGGCAAGGAGAAAAGAGTGGGTGGCTATGATCTCATGTGGAACGATGGGCCCGTCTATAGAGAGGATGTCAACCTAGAAACATTTGGCAGTTCGTGTTTCACTGCCAACACACACTTAGGTAACCTGACGGTGCTGCTAATGCTAACCTTTTTGAGATGTAATAACAAATGTATTTGCAAAAGTATGCATGAAATTAAGACCATGGTATTTGATCATCCTATTACTACTAATTGCTACAAATGTCTAAATACCGTTTCTTTGTTGCAGGGTGTGTGAATGACAGAGAGAAGCAGCTTCGCCGGCTTCTAAAACCATTTCCAGGCCAGAAGAGGTTGTAACACATTTATCATGTTTATGCCACTATTACAGTACTTGCCATGTGTCTGGGAGTATACAGCAAATACAAATAACTGCAAAACATTAATAATTTTTCATACAAAACGACCTCTCTGTGATGATTTGATCAGATTACAAGGCTGAAATGAGCTTCATGAATGAAAACTACATTTCCTTACAACTACAGCAAACCTTGTAATCCTTACCAGTACAGAGTTAATGGTTGACTGTGCAGTTTTTAGGGGCATCTATTGGTAGATAATGAATTACGATATTCACAACTTTGTTTTTTTTAGTTTATATTCACCTGAAACTAAAAAGCATTGTGTTTTCATTACCTTAGAATAGATCTCTGAGCAGGCCCAAAAAAGTCAGGCCTGACCCTACATGAATCCACAGTTTCTGTCCAAGCCTGACCTGAGCTAGATCCATGGCAGCAGCTTTGGGCCTGAGCCCCATATCAAAAACTTCTACTGTAAAAAGTATAAATGCTATTTTTTTCATACATTATTCTCTATTTTCTTAAAATTAAACATGTGTTACAAGCTAAGGGCTTACCTTTATACTTGCACCACTTCTTCTTCACTTCCTTATTTCAACAATCTGTCATCTCGTGCTGGACAAGTTTGGCAGAGCAGGCTGCGCCCCTCAGTGCATCAAGTGCACACAGCGGTCCATGGCAATGCAGCACACATATGGTCACCACTCTTTGCTGTATGTTATGCACATCTCTTCCACTGCTGGGGAGGCAGAACAAAACCTGTTAACCAAGTTGCCACCCACCTCTCTCTCATTTTCTGGCCCTCTCGCGCATGCTCTATCCCTCTCCCCCTGGTTCGGACTGCATTGCTCCGTTTTCCCCTCACTCTTCCTCTTTGTTGCAGTGCTCTCCTTTTTTCTCTCTCTTTCCCTCATGATTCAGTCCAATTAAACTTCTGCCATTTATGCACAAGAGCTAAAAAACAACAATAACAACAACAAAAAAACATATACATTTGCAAGAATCCAACCCAATTCAAGCCTGGGGGGAAATGAGAAAGGATAGCCCGGCTCAGGCAAAGAATCAGAACCCTACCATAGAGTAGGCCGTTTATAGCTACAGACCGAGTGCTTCCTCTTCTACAGAGTCTGCCATGCTATTTCTACAGTAGCCCAGAGGGGACAAACCAAACACTTCTGCGTTTCTGTGTTGGCCACCATAGTTCTCCTACATGCACACAGGAGAAATTTCAGTCCTACAATTAACAATGCCAGATGCCACTAAATCCTGCACCCTGGACCTTTAGGGATCTTTACATTTTGGATTTTAGCAGTGTCTCAGAGATAAACACAGTTGTGAACAGTGTATCATTCCTTCGTGTTTTACAAAGAGTGGCTAATGGTTCAACATCCCTTGAGTGCAAAACATTTATTTCTATGCCTTACAAATACTTGCATTCAACATTGAGAAAATACATACCACAATCTTTCTGCGTGCGTGTTGACATAATGTACATTTTTATAATAACACCTCCCCCCATCTATGGCTTTGTTACTTTACATGATTATTAAGAGGTGCAATCTGAATACATATCACATTATTTACAGCAATGTAGAGTCCCCATGGTAAATCACAGCAAACAGATAAGACACTCTAATGTAAACACAATGCTCTACAGACTTCAAGTATGCAATGTGATATGGAGGTGATATGTATAACATTACCAGCATAACAGCTATGTTGTGTTGAAATTCCACTGAATTACAGGGAAGGGCAGATGGTACAGCACAGTAGACATTAGGTTACATTCAGCTTTGACTAAATATTTTGCTTTTGTGCATGACAATGTAAACATAATAATGACAATGACAATGATCACAAGTCAACCACAACACTTTCCATAAATATAACTATGGTATATAAAATCTGGAAAAATATGCATTTACATTCGTAGCAAACATTACACTGTCTTCAATGATAGAAAGAGCTCAGCTCTATGCAAAATACAGCATATTATCAGAGACTACAATTCAAGCTGTTCAAACATGAAAAGCCCTTAGAACCAAAAATTTTAAACCATTGCACAAATATGTCAAACTCATTACATCACTGCAGTACATCACCACTTACTGCGCCTCCTCCTTTTCAGCCGAAGATGCATTAATTGAACAAATGTCTGAATTAAAACACGAGGCACCAAAGAAAATATAAAATGCAACATCAAGTAAAGTAAGAAAACAAATACATTCCTACATCACAAACTGCACTAGTAACGGCTATGGTAGTATTTGCTGACTAAAATGTAATGATCTGTTAAACTTCACTATGGTTTGCTGAAAGCTGTCCAATGGTAGAGTAGATGCTTATTTTATGCCTTCGTCAACATTAGTAGTATACGGAGAGATGATGATGTGCAGTGCAGCAGAGTTCAATTTACATGAAAGCTGTGTTTAGAAAGTGCTCCGGGTCGTAACAAGCCGTCTGTCACAACATTATGACTGTATACTTACTGTACAGTTTGAATAAAATACAGTGTGTATATTTCTGCTCTATTTAAGTGTCATAATATGTTTTGAAATCATTGCTGTTTTATCTCTATTTTTGCTGCTCAACCTCTTGTTAGTTTTGACCTTTTGAAGGCTGTACACCACTGACAGGTTTAGACTGCTGTACAACGGTTACAACATGTTAGTATTACACAGATTACACAGAAAGCAAGCATAGGTTCAAGCTCCTGTAGCAGGTAACCACTAAGTAAAGCACTATACAGTATGTTTATAGGGGTTACTTTGCAACAAAGTGCACATTTTTTGTTTTGCCATTCTGCTTACTATTAAGCGGAGCTTTGGAGAGAGACTGTGGCTCTTTAGCAGCTCTTTTCATGGCAGTTTTAGAGGCCTGACCCATCACCTCTGTCCTCTGCCAGTCCTTCTCAGCTCTCTTGGAAGTGTTGACCTCTCTCTTACTTGCAGCAAAAACACGCTTCTCTGCACCAGCTGTTTTACTGCCACAAGGCTCCTTCTTAACATCTGTCTCGGAGTTAGCTCTTGTTCGGCTTTTCCTCACCTGACCTCTGCTGTTTGGGTTAGTTCCAGATTCCTGGGGTTGCTTTCGGGCATTGCCTGCGGCCTGCATGTGCCTGAGATGACTCCTTCCGGCTGAGGGGCTAACTGGGGTCTGGGCTCCTCCGCCTTGTGCTCCTGGGCTCCTACCTTCTGTTGAGGTTGCCCGGGTCTCGCTGCTGCTCCTCTTTGCTGGTGCTCCAGGTCTGGCTCTGCGCTCAAGCAGTGGGCTGAGCCTTGAGTGGCGCTGGTAGGCGTAGGCAGAGCAGCTTCCATTGCACAATGGGTAGCGAATGTGACAGTGAGGGCAAACTGGAAAGCGGGAGTGCTGTTGCTGGGTTGAAGCAGGCGATGGGGGGTTGTTGACGGGTGTAAATGGGAAGGCGCGCTGGCTGTGCCGCAGCCCTTTAGGGGAGTTTAGTCGGGATGGTGGAGCCGTGTGAGGCCTGGGTGGGTGAGCGGTGGTGGCGGAGGGGAAGCCCTGTGGCCTTGTGCGGCTCCCAGGTGGACGGCTGCTCTCCGCTTGCACCGTTTGGATCTGGAGCCACTCCAGCTGCAGCAGCCTCTCCAGGTACTTCTCTAAGTGCCCCACAGGCTTGGGCCTGGGGGCGCCGCGGCCTTCTGTATGAAGAAACACTGCCAGCTGCCTCAGGCTCCAGCTGTTGAAGGGAGGAGGCAGAAAGTCTGGGTAACTGTAGCTGGGTTTTTCTCTCTCATCTTCATCACACACAGCCCCGTGAGGTCCTGGGAAGTCCGGTGGAAAGTCATTAGTGTTGATGACCTCGGCCCGGAGGTTGAGGTGAGGAGGAGTGCAGGGTGTGCAGGGAGAGGGCAGCACAGGCAGCCTCTCAGAGTCAGACAGATCACTGGCACTGTCAGTGTCATCATCCTTCTGGTTGTATTGCTGCTGCAATGCCTCTGGAGTGGGGGCTGGGGAGTGTGTTAGGGGGTGTGCTGGCATGTGTCGTAGCCCTGATATTGGAGAGAGAGGCAGGGAGAGGGCTCGTCGATTTTTCCCCATTCCCCCACGATTCGGGTGGAGCTCGTTGCTGCACTGTGGCACCCGTTTGTTTTCGCGCTGCTCCTCTTTCCTGTGCCCAGATAAATGTTTGCGGATTTGTGGTCTCACATCATCTTCTTCAGGGCTGGGAGGAGTCAGACAAGTATGAGGAAAAGCTGTTAAGGATTTAGGGATTTACTGTACTTGAAGTAAAGCATGCGGTAAGAATGCAAACGCATACCTGGAGAGTTTGCTTGTATTGCGTGTAGAGCCAGATTTGACCCTGACACCTTTGGACTGCGCACCCTGAAAAATAATCATTAAAGAAACTGATTATATCTGTCTTGAGTTCTATGATGTAGCCCATAATACATGCTGCAATGCTGTTGTCACTGTTTTGTTTGTAGTCCTGCAGTGACCTCATCCACACCAGATTAACTACAAACCCAAAATCATACTGTGAAATTAAACCAGCTAAAATATTTATTTTCCCACAGTATCATGTAACATTTTAATTTCAATTATTTAATTTATTTATTCGCACCATTAAAAAAAACAGCAACAGAAAACAGGTCAAAAAGAATACAGAAAAAGAAAGGTAAGAACCCCAGATGGGCGCATAGAAATATCTCACCAAAGGTAATACAATAAATCACGATTGATATAATAAATTACAGTACTCTGATTCAAGCAATATACAATGGGGTCAACAAAAAACGACAGGAAGATCAAGACCAATTAAGAGTGTGTGCGAGCGTGTTTGTGTGCGCGCGCGCGCGTGTGTGTGTGTGTGTGCATACAAACACGCGAGTGTGCATGTGCACATCATTAGACTGTGGAACACGTGTTAGCATAGTCACTTATGTAACAAAAATAATCCTCAAATATAATGTTGACATTATATCGCTTTAATTCAGCAAGGTGCCATCACTTACCTTCTGCACTGTTGACACTGTGTCCTTATCCTGACCTGGACTTGGGAGGCCATTTTTCTGGCCCACTGCTTTCTTCATCTTGTTACCTTTCTTTGAACTGTGGAAACATGACAGTGTTTTGTTAGGCTCACCTCCAAGACACAGTACATCACAAGTTTAATTCAGACTTATATGCGTCACTGTGAAATTGAGGCCCACCTGGTTACTGGTCCGCTGTTTTCAGTATATTTCACCCGAATCTTCTCTTTGGAGACGACGCGTTTCAGTGTCGTGGATGCTGTGCGCTCCTGCATGATGGGCCCCATGGTGCAGGTCGCCAGGGCGGCTTGTTGTTTCGAGTCCAGCACAATCAAACGACACGGTAGCTAAAGAACCCCACCGACATCTCGGATCAGATACTCTATTCTGAGAATGAGGCGAAAAACACCCATTTTCTCAAAAGTGCTGCAATGCATCATGCGCAGATGTCGACAGTCGCTGCAGGTTAAAGTCGTCCTCTTATTTCGCCGTCGCCTCTCCGTTGAATTGAGCGATTATTTTTAATGAATTGGTGACAGCAGACGTGTCTCCTCTTCGACTGTCATCCTCCTCCCCATTAAAAATGCAAGACGGTCAAACAGCGCATACGCTTTGTTTGGCTCGCAGTCCCAGGCAGATAGGTTTGTTTACCTGCTGCTGACTGGCTCGCCGCTTGTGTCGGAGTGAGCTCACAAGTGCATCATGGGACTTGGAGTATAGTCATATCAGCCACTCTATGGAACCATACGTGCAAACGCTCTTTAATGATACTGTTTACTGTTGATAAATGATGGTTACAAGTGGGGAATGGGTCAACTCTGTGATTGAGAAATTAAGGTTAAAACACTGCACACAAACACGACTGCTAATCATAAATTACTCAATCTCCCATGCGGCGTCTGTGGTTTTCTCATTCGTTTGAAGCTTCCTGTTAACTGCGAGCTGATCTCCACCGAGCACAGGCTACAGACATGTATGTTTGCTTCAGAGTTATGACGCCGGTTACCAGTTACAGATCTGGTTACGTGATTACGGCCAACAGCGGAGACTCCGCGACGCACGGAAACGCGCAGCTCGTGTAAACACGACTTTACATGGAGGATCTAGCAGAGGCTACACCCTGCAACTTAGATGCAGCTGACGATTCATATCTGTTAATGGTGAGGCGATGTCAACGTCTATTTTTATGAAACCATGAAGGCAGTTTAAGTAATGTTACAGGTGCGCACAGAAAGAAATCGGCTGCATGTATTTATGCACGTACACTCAGAGTACACGCCCACTTTCCGTCCTGCTGCACTTCTTTTGTCACATTTACAACAAAGTTGTTGTTCTCGTCAAATTTGCAGCACATCATCATACGTCTTTATGTAAAAAGAGCACACTAACTGAGCACACTGTTTTAACTGGGTCATTATGCATTAGATAATAGCATGTTTTGGGGATGAAAACAACCTAATGTTAACAAATTATGCTTTACAACTGTCTGTCCAGGTGAGCAGGACAGCCGCTCTCACAGGACATGGATAAAGGGTGGTTTATTGGACATGAGAGGATTCCACCTTCAAAGGAGGGGCCGTCCACCTCCTCCAGCAGCGTCTCAAGGCCCTGCATGACTATCAACCTGACTGAAATGCTTCGAGCTGACAAACCTAATACAGTAAAGAAGCCAATTCCAATCCGTCCCCCAAGCCCCAGAGTCTCTCAGCCAAAGGTACCCGAGTTCCACCGCAGTCGGTCCTGTGAACCCATTCCTAAACCCATCATCCGACAGCGCTCACACTCTCTGCCTTCTGCCACACAGAAGAAACAATGCAGACATGTCGGCGTACGCTTTGTTGACTCTTTGGGGCTTGACCTGGAGGACATCAAGATTTTCAAATCTGGAGAGGATCCATTTGTCCCACATCATGTTTCCTTCAGATTATTGATGGGTGCAGAGTTGGCAGATGGAGAGCATCTGGAGATATCGCTGCCATACTTAAAGCCAGTTTTTGACCAACAACCTGGCGACCAGCAAGGATTCCTGCATCGCCTCTATACGCAGAAAGTGTGTCTGGAGAGAGTTTTGTGCTTTGAGTTGGGTGTCATCGGAATCACTCAGGTCGTGAATTTGGGTTTTGAGAAAGATGTTACTGCCCGCTATTCATTTACAGAATGGAAGAGTTGCTCAGAAACTAAGGCCTCCTGGATGTCCACCATCACCAAGACTTGGGAAGGAGGACGGGGGGAATTCAGTTGTGATACATTTCGTTTCCACCTGCCTGTTCCTCCTTTCCTGCAGCCAGGGGCAATGTTACAGTTTGCCATTCAGTACAAAGTCTGTGGGGCTGAATACTGGGACAACAATGATGAACAGAATTATAAGTTAGTTTGCCATAACTACAAGCTCACTGTGCCCAAAGAGTGCGAGGACAGCATGGTGCACTTCATTTAGGATGCTGACTAAAATAAAGTTAGATGAAGTCTTTTTGGAGCACTTTAGGACTATTGTCAGCAGGACCTATTAAATATGTCTAACTGCTTTCTGACATAAATGTTCGTTTCCTTAGAGTAACACATTTTCTATTCAAGATTACTGTCAACTCTGGAAGGATTTTGTCAGAGAACAACACAAACGCTGATGCACTTCTACCTGACGCCAACTTCAGTGCCACTTTTTGTTTTCGTTTTTGTGTTTCTTTTTTAAACAACTTGCTATGATTTGATTTTCCTGGCTTTTTAAATAAAAAAAAGCACTTTAATGTAGCCACATCAAATCGAAATATTGCCCACTGAGCATCACATGAATATTCAGTGAAATGAATGCACTTCAGTCCACTGTTGGACCCAGGTGGATATGTGACTTATTTTTGGGTCAAACTTTGTCAAACCAAATGCCATAACCATGCAATAGATACAATTTTAATGAATCAGAAATTAATGCACATTTTGTTAAACAATAAAGCACAATTCCACATATTTTCAGCCTGTATTGTTACTATTATTGTTGTTATTATTATTATTGTTATTATTATAAGTAGTAGTAGTGTAATTTATGTTATTGAATGCTGAAGTCCCGCCTCCTCTCTTGGCTGTCTTCCACCAGCTTCTGTGATTCAGTTAGTTTTCCCATGGCTTTTCTTTGTTAAGTAATTCTGGAAAAACTGTTCAAAGCATATTCTTATTGACAAAATATTCTAAACATAGTATTTTCCCATAGTATTCACCACATGTGCCTACTGTTACAAGAACAGCTCTCAGGAGAAGTCAGAGATCATGGGAAATGTAGTTGATAAATAATAACAAAATAATTGTTGTTTCATCATTATGAGAACTGTTCAGGGCAGCACAGGAGCACATGTCTGCGTAGGATAACAATACGGACAAAATAGTGTCAAAGTATTTTAAAACAATTGTTTATACCCATGTTTTAAAATACTAAACTCTTTAAAACCATTTACCTGTGCAGTTGGAGAAAGTCAAAGAGTGGGAATGTCCAAGCACAGGATGCATTCTTGCAAATCAACATACAGTATATAAAGCGACCCTCATAAAAATGTTCCCAACAGTTTCTGACCACTATATACCTGACAGCAGGGGAAGATATAGACCAGTAGAGTTATTAATATGCCAATACGCTCTATTATTTGCAGATTTACTGAAAACCAAATCTCTTGCGGCCCTTAAATAAATACAAATAGCCGCCCACAGACGCCATGGACATGATAAATCGCGATGGTTTGTACGGTTTGTACTCACTGTTTGTTTGATGATCCGGAGTGCTTCGACAGTTGATGTCCTTTTTCGCAGGATGTGAGGAGAATTGCACGGTGAAGCTAAACTACTTTTTAATGACTGTCTTGTCAAAATGAAGTCAAAAACCCCACAAAAAACAAACAAACAAACGCTCGAAGACCGTATCCTCATTGCGTCTTTCCTTTCTCGTCTAACTCAGCACACCTGAGTTTGATGAGAGAATCTCGAGGCCAGGTCAGGCGATGCGTTCAAGTGACTCAAAAAAATGGGACATTATAAGGACTTGCTAGAAATCACTACATACATATTGCTGCAATAAAAATTAAAAGTTTATCTCATTAGATAAAACATACTCTGACAAAGTTTTCCTTAGGGGACATAACATGGAATTGAAAAAAGTTTATCAAAAGCAAAATATTGTATTGCAATATTCAGCATATCACAAGATGTTGCAAAATCTTGATTATATTGTATTGTGACTTATGTATCGTGATAATATTGTATCATTCGGCCTCCAGTGATTCACACCCCTACCAAATATCATAATTCAGTGCCCCAGATATACTACATGGTCTGGGAAGCTCAATGGGTCAATAGGGTTGCCACTCTAAAAAGGAGCACTTCAGTGTACTGTAACTATCATTTCACACCCCTGACTCTGGCACAATGAGAGAATGCATATGAGTTATTGTTATATTATTTAATGTAACATTACAATATAACACCACCATGTTTAAGCTTACAAAAAATGACTTAACAGTGGTTTGTTGTAGAAAAGAGGATTAATGATGGTTGCGAGGATTTTAAATTAAAGTTACAGTATTACGATTTTAAGTGACTTTAGGTGAGATAACAATAATGGTCAGTTGATCAATGTAATTTGTAACTTCTCACATTCTGTTATGGTTGCATTAAAAAAAAAATAAAAAGACAAAAAAAAACTATAATATATCACCCTAAAGCATGGCTGTTGGTTGCTGTTTTGCTGTAAAAATGTACACTTGAAAATGGGGTCGCCAACTGAAACACTGTGGAAACTATATGTTAAGGCCATCAGGGAGTGCAAAGAGCAAGAAAACCAACTAAATCAGGTTCAAGCCTTCTGCTGACCAGTATTTTCCCTATCAAGGACATGTTGACAAGATATAGAAAATCTATATCTTTAATCCTGTGATGCACTATTGCAGTTAGCCACTGTGTGTCATTGTTGTTTAGTCAAAAGAAGCCTGATGGAAAAAGAGAGTGCAGCAGCTAAACAGCACAATGATCAGCAGAACCCAATAGACCACATGCAGCAGGCAGCAGGCAGGAGGCCTCAAAGAACTGCAGACACCTCTACCAAGAGCCTTGAACCGATAGCCTGAAAGCAGAGGAATTGTTGGTGTGAATTATAGGATTGCATAGCTTGCTGTGTCCATGTGCCTTTTCCCTCCTGCTTCTTCTCCTTGCTGATCACATACTCATACTAAAGAAGTAACATCCAGTACCTGCTATTACTACAGCAGAACTTTAACAGTGGAAGCTCTGTTTTTTTGTTGTTTTGCACCCTCAGCATAGGCGATTCAACAACTTTAGTAATATCTACTGCCATACTTTTGACATTCCCATCAGAAGAGCAGCAGCCTTCAGTGTTGACACGTAACCAATCAGATATTGCTGTTAAATAGTAAACAAACAAACAAAAAAATACAATAGAAAATCAATATATGACTGTAAATCTTGGTTTTGTGGTGGGCCACCACAAATAAATCAATATCAGGGAAACACTGCCTTCTAGTTACTGCTCCTCTGTGTATGCACATGCCATGTCTTTATTATTATTGGTAGCTGTTTTGATACAGTGTGGTGCCTCAGTTCCAGGGCAAATAAAGACAAAAAATAAAAAGAATCAAGCAACAGACACCATAAACTTTTACGTCAGTGCACGGAAAAAGCAAACACATGAATGTGAAAATATGTGCTGTGGAAAATATATGATATGCTCAGTCCAGTTCCCTAGTGTATCAAGTAACCCAACAGGCAAAAAAATACAATAGTTGATGAACCAATGCAAACAGTTCAGACTGAGTTCAGTCCAGTGCCTGCAGAGCAACGCATGTCAGTACACGGGGACTTGTTGGGGGCCTAGCAAAGGGAGTTCAGTGTTTTTTTTTGCTGAAGAAAATAAGTTGTATCTGCCCAAACTACTTCAGATTTTGGTGTTTTGTTATGAAGTATATAAAGTAATGCTACACATCAGTGTGACAGAAGTCAGCATGTGGAGCAGACACCTTCACTCCACAACAAATAATTATACCATCTTTCATCCAGTAAGAGGTGTTATGTATTTTGTCACTCAGTTGCAGTACAGTAAGCTCTGGACAAACATGGTGTCTAAAGAGGCAAACCACACCTTGGATCCAAACGCTACTGAATAATAAAACACCTTGTAGAGTGTGCTACTCCTCTCCACACATAATCTTGATCTCTCTCTTACTTAATGTATTGCTAGGTGAAAATGTCAAGCAAATTGCGTTGATATTTTTGTAAACTATTGGAGCCATTTAGAGATAAATATAATCCCTAACAAGTGAATGGGATAGGTATTACTTCATTGAAAGACAAATACCTGAAAACACTTGGTTTGACATCAGCATGGGTATTTAGTTAAGTATGATACATAAAATTTGTGTTGGGCAGATTCCACATCGCAAGTGCAGCAACATTTCTATTTACGAAAAATGGCAGTTAATTATAGTGTTGTTAGAAATAGTCTAAAATCATAGTGTCTTTGTCCGCATAACAATAGTCCTCCTCCACTAATCATCGGAAGAAGGCTTTGAAAACTCACAAGGCAGATCAAGTGACAAAGAAAAAGCTTGCCAGCAAACCAACAACCAAAAGTTATATGAACATAGAAAGCAACCATCATAGCAGGAGGTCAGAGTCCGCACAGGCAGCCACCTCCAAAGTAGAGGCCACAAAGTTTATACCTCATGTTATTACAACCAAGTGATTATCTATACCACAAAGCATCCGTAAGTGTGACTATATCAGAAAACATCCATATCTCTGCATACTCACAATCAAACTTTGGTATTGACTTTCATATGTTACATCATTTTATGAGGTAACAAATCTGGCGAGTGGGCATGTTTTTTTGTTGCATCAAATGATGCAATAAAAAAAAATTGAATAAATGTGAACTACATCAGAGCTCACAGGGAACTCCATTGACAGATGCATGATGCTCCGAGCATCATGAACTGGTTTTAGAGCTTTTTGAAACAAAATTACATTGGCAGCAAAACAAGAGGTGGAAATCAAATTGTCTTTTGGCAGACAATAATCAAGAACTTTTCTCAGCTTGTTGATAGTCCACACATCATCTTATTCTACCCTTACTGAGCTCTGTATGATATACAAATCATTTTAACATCATGACTGTATTAATAGCAGGCTGTTGCAGAGATATTGAATTCTTCTTTGGTTTGTCTGCCCACAGAAGTATTTTGAAGGCCAGCAGGGGAAGAGTTAGAAAGCCTGTTTAGAGGTTCCAGAGGTAAAGAAGAGGAATAACACCTTCTCTGAGTGATCCACATATACAAACAGTGTGTTTTATTAAACACTTTTGATAATATAAGGTTTATCTGAAAAATGGTTGTTAAATTCTGCAAATAACAATGCATGGAAAAAAAGCTCTTCAACGCAGAATGTTATGACATTAATGAATGGCAGGTAGAGGAAACATCACGAACATATCTATCAACATATCTAGATACAGCATACTGTATATAATTAGACATCAAAAGATTTTTTAAAAATGTGAAGATGGTACTTATGTGCTTAATCAAGTATCATAAAGAAACACTGTCTGAGAATGTTCTTCGAGAAACTTCAGCAAAGTTGAAGAAGAAAAATGTCGTCCATACCCGTGAACAGATGAATAGATTAATTCCTGGGCTGCCCCCCAGTCCTCTTTCTGTCCGTCCCCTCCTGTGATCGAGAGGATGAGACATAAGACCAGCCATTAGATTACAGTAATTTTACTTTTTTTCAATAGTCATTGTTTCACAGTGGGACAAATGATTTGTTAATTCCATCACAATGACCACATATATTACTTGAGAGGCCTTTTGACATTTTTGAAATGTGTTTTCATCATTGAAAAGATGTTTAGCGAGATAATGTTTGGTTTTTACTTCCTGTAGCAATACTGTGTAGCTCAAGTGTAAATCAGGGGTCTGCCTTTGGAGAATATCCAGGTTGATGGTGGGCCTGACTTCCTCTCAGTCAGGTCAGTGGCGAGTCCAGACTTCCCTCACTGGGGTGGCCAAATTGGGGCACTGACTTACAGGGGCGAATTATGAGCACTGCTGCGGGCACACGCAGTTTTAATTTATCATTTTGTTTCTCGACTACCCATATATCTACTTTAATTACTAACAGTGCAGTGTCTTAAATTACAGTTTATAGTTTAGTTTAAAAGATCAATTGACAACCAATCACACCACAACAGAGTGAGACCACACAAATGTAAAATAAAGCTCTGCTCTGCTCTGCAGCACTGCTGCAAATCAAAACAAAACTTCTTCCTCTTCTATGTCCTTTTGGCAGACAAGCCACTACTTTGGCACATTACTGCCTCTCAGGTTTAAGACTGAATTACCTCATAAACAAAAATTTTGTCTACTCATCAAACATTTCAAACTGACTAGGCAGACAACCAGTCATTATGAGGTGGCACCTGGGGTTGCCAATCACATTTCAGGGGTAACTTGTGCCACCCCAGGCCATTCCCCAAATACGCCCCTGAGTCAGGTCCGTAAGTGCCCTTAAAAGTGAAGATCTGTTGTCAAAAACGGACAAAGAATCACTTTTATTTTGAAGGCCAGAAAGAAGATTTGAATTTGTCCAGCACAAGCAGGTACAAAAAATATTCTTTACCTAAAACTCAAATAATTGCACCTATTGTATCTAAAGCATTCACTTAACCTGCTCACTATTATTTTGATATTTTGTATCAACCCCCTGGAAACATGTATTAATCTACATTAACATTAGATGCATTTTCACTCTCACCTTTACACAGAAAGTTTTAAAACTGTTACATAAATGTCCCTGTTGCTCCCCAACTCTTAACTGTAAAGTGATATGTAGAAAAGCATGTATATATTGACCTTTTACCCCCTGTGCAATTTCTGAGGCCAGCTGCTTAAACATCTGTGCTTATTTTGGACCCTCACAGCTGCTGAGAGGTCAGCCCCAACCTTGGGTTTGACCTGCTCCCATAGCCTCACCCCGCGGGGATCCCCACTCCCTGCCTCCCCCGACCTTCCCTGCAAGGACACCCCCTTGACAATCCGCATGCTACCCAAACCTCACTTTACAGTCAGCAGTAAGGGAGACTTTAGGCCCTCCTCTTTCTACAGTGAAGAAAAGAAGCGCAGCTCGAAGACTATGGGCCTTTACAAAACCAGACCCTACCCACTCCCACTCCGTATCACTCTGCAGTCACCTTCATAGCTGATTGAAGGACCCCTCATCAGAGTGTAGGGTATAAATTCAGCAGCAAACTTATCTTTCTGCAGTGGAAAAAGGAGCTGTTGTAATACTCCGTAACCATGCAAAAAAATAAAACTTCCAATATTATAAGTAAGTAGTATATAAGTAACCAATATTATTTTTTGCCATTAAATAATAAAAACTACCAAGTGAATAAAGAAATATGCAAATAAATAAATAATACAAAAAAGGGAAAAAAATATTACTAAGATTCACTGGTTACATTACTTTTCTTTACTTTTTTTGTGAACATCCTCTGGCTTTCCGCTCAGATGTTTAAGTTACTTGCTTTTTTGCAAAAGTTCCCATAAATATACTACAAAAATAAAAAATAAATAAGCCAGACCATCCCTTCTCTCACTTCACTGACCCCCAGAGGTCAAACCTCTGCACCCGGTGCTCCCACTGGACTGAGTGCAGCAGAGGTAAAACAGCATCTCTATGACACCCTATGTAGGTCTCATGGCCATATGTGGATATGGATATATGGTCACTTACAACTGGACTTAATAATCTTCAAAATGTTTAACTGCTCACCTCAGAGTCTTCACCAGTTCTGGTGACTGGTGGGGAGTTCTCTGGTATTTAACATCTTTTAGTGATTCACACACACCTTTACACCACATGGAAGTCATTGACGTCACTCAACAGTCGCGTGAGAATCACTGGAGTGATATGAACGGAGGTGTGAGTTATTAGATGACTGAAGGCCTTCATAATCAGTAACCTAGAATTTAAGGAAGTAGGTATGTGACCTAGACATTGCTGGTTGAAATTCCCAGGCCAGCTGAGAAAACGTGGGCAGAGAAAGTAAAGAAGTAGCACTTCCCCCAGTAAACAATCATTTTTGATCATTGGGGTTTGCTCTTTAAGCAGTTTGGTTACATTGAATTTCAACAGCTAACAGTTGTTAGGGTTAACAATAGAGGACGGAGGTTTTACCAAGCCATTCTCAGGAGTGTGTGTGTTACCTTGAGTGTGAAGAGATTCAACTTTCCCTCATAAATGTGTCATGTAATTACGCAGAAACTGTTGGAATTGCACATGGTGTTCTAAATGGTTAAGCAACTTGATTAAAATGACCCATTTAAGTCCAGACAGAGCAGATAATAGCACTGCAGCTCTTCATCTGTGCCTCTTAATGCATTGTTGAAAATGTCTGTCATTCTACTGTCCTGAATCCATGACAGACGTGATTAGATAACGACTAAATGAGTGGCCATATTTCTTCTTGCCCATTATTTTCTCATCACTTTCTGTCCCTCTCCATTCCTTTATTTGTTTCCAGATAAGTCCAATCCAGCAGTGTCGACCCTCAACAGGTCCATCTCCTTTGTCCACTCGACCACTGTTGACACTTGACACAGAGTGGATCTGAATCAGTAAGCCAACCCACATCAAGTGAAATGGAAGCACTTTTACACAGTAAACCAAATAAGTGATTAGGCAGTATGTATATAAATAGTAGTGATCAAGGGGTAAGGGAAGGAAGCGATCAGACAGAATGGAAACAAAAGGTTTGTGGGGGCGGGGAATTTGCATTCACACCTGAGAGAAACACCCATGCAGAATCAGACTGTATGCAAATGAAAGGAAATGGGGCATTAATCATTCAAGACAGGAAAGACACACAATTGTCATAATGTTGATCAAAGTGCCAAGGCTGATCAGGGGGCCAAGATTAAGGGGCCAAAACACACACACACACACACATATATATATATATATATTCGGGTGAGAAATATCTGCCCACTGTCCCAGCTTTGATTCATTAAGGTATCATGTGCGCTCATGTCCAGGCAAGGTCGTAAAACAAATGTCTATGAAAGAAGCAAGTTATCAAGAAACAAAACTTTTCCAAATTATAATCAGACCGCAGCGGCATTGACACCTATATGATCTTTCTATCCTGCATGGTGTTGATGTTTAGGAAAGTACTTGTATGTGCTGGAGTGGTCTATCAGCTGTGGGCATATGTAGCTTATTAGTAGCAGCAATTTCTAAAAGGCGAGTTAAGTTAGCAGTATCGCTATATAAGCCTACCAGTATTCAACTACTTACATAATGGGGTGAAATGTTTTGGAAAAGCAATGAAAATTCAGCGATAAAAATGTGTGATCCCTGAAAATATAATGTTTTCTTGATGTTGATTTACCCAGTTTCTGATCAGTGAATAGTCTCTGTTCTCTCACAGATGTACTGGAAAAAGCAGGTTGTGGCTTTCCGTTCTTACCAGGAACAGGAAGGCATGAGGTTAACTTAAGGCCCGTGTGTGTTTGTGTGTGTGAGAGCACTGAAAGAGCCATATTGTTGGTTTGATGCTGTTTTCCTGCCACACTCTGATCAGTACAGTTCCCACAGGCTTAAACCCAAGTATTCTGTGAAAGGTTGAATAACACACTTGTTTATTCTGTGGAACATGGATTAAAAAGCTTGAACATCTCAGAGAATAAGTTCTTCCTCAGGCTTATCATCATAAGCTAGATATGCACACCAAGCTATATTTGGAAGGATGTGGCCGGCGTTTCTTCATATGACTAAACTGATTTCACTGATGTTTCCACAGCAATAATCACTACCATTATACAGTCAGGCTCTGCTGCCCCGACTGCAGAGGGCCGTCTCGTTATACCCAGGTTATTTAGTTCATAGTTAATGGCTATACCAAAAGATTATTGTGGCTTTGACTTCATCTTAGGTGTTTTCCTTTACCAGACATTGTGTTGGATTCTGAATCACTGAGATCCAGAGAAGGGGCCGATGGTTGACTCTCAAATTGTTGAGAACGTCGCACATCAAGTACTGTTATTGTGTCAAGTAAACCAGAAATCTTTTTCCACATTAAGTGCACTTTTTAAACGAAATGATGTATTTAATGTTAATAAATGTATCCCCTGTTTCCCTTAAAGCCGTAGTTAGTTAATTTTGTCCTTTACCTTGAGCTCGTGTGTTTTCTCACCTTCTTCGTCTCTCCCTCATTTGGTTGTGTGATCGTCTGTTTCCTTCCTTCCAAAAATGAGACGCTGAAGAAAGCCCTCCAGAATAACGTGTGTCACAGTTTGGAGTATGAGGAGAGATTATTCTCATCCCAGGTGTGATCCTCAGACCTAAAGTTCACAGCTCACATCTAATTCGTGCTCCATTGTGTTGCCTGAGTGTTAGATTTGTAATTAGCTGTGTAAATCTGAAGCTCAGGAGGCTATGAATGAAGAACATTCATTCACAGTTCATCTTTTTTTTTTTAATAGAGCATGTCACGTCTGCCTGTCAACCTGTCTGTCCAATGATTATTTGCTGGGTGGCCTGAATAACGTTTTGCTTATCTCATGGTCTAATGTGTCAACTCGTCCCCTGCTTGTCCTGAATGTGTCATATTCTGTGTTACCGCCCTAAAATCCCTGCTGCTCTGTGTGCTGTTTTCAGATGTGCCTAATGAGAAAAGACATGAAGTCAGTTCAGGACAGACTCCTCAGTGAGATGGTGAGTAGACGCCACGCAGGTGGCTCTTCAGTGTGGAACAGACCACAACAACTACGCTGGCTTTCACTCAGTGTCCTTCACTCTGTCAGCACTACAATCCTCATCTGAAATCCTGAATGTAACGTACAGTCTGGGGAGAGTTCATGACTCAGACAATGTTGTGAAAGGATTTAAACAAGAGGGGAGATGTCTGCACACTTTGTTTTTCCCCTGATGGAGCCTCGTTTACAGCTGCCAAAGGTCTCTCCACTATAGACCCAGTTGTTTATTTCACCACATGATGCTCGCTGAGCTGCGTACGTCAGCTGTGCTCGTTTCATTTTGAAGTGTTTGACTTAAGTGTTGATTGTTCCATGATGTGCTTTGATTTCATGCGGCTGAGTTTGATTTATTCTGACTCACTTTTGATGTTTATTGAATGTAAGTGAAGGTTATGAGCTTTCTGGCTTCTCTGATAATCTTAATACAAATTCCTCATTTATTTTTGTAGGTTACTGAAGTGCTGAAAGAAAAATATTTTAAAAGTTAAATCTATTAATTGTTTAAATTCCACTTCATTCTGTTTCTTAGCCATTTGAAAATGGAGCAAACTGGCTTGATTTCTTTCAAAAACATGGGACCTCAAGGAAATTGTTTTTTTTTTTTTTTTTCCTGGAGCATAATTTAAAATTAAGAGAATTATACAAAATATAGTTGTCTGAACATTTTCCCTCTTGTTTTTTTTTTAATGATAAAAATTGTCCAGTTTTTGTTTTTTTGTCACATTTCACTATTTTTTTTGGTAAATTTCTTGCCAAGTTGCTCCTTCTGTTTTTTTAACTGCGTTTTTTAGGAAAATCATTTAGAGTTTAAATGCTGGTGAAAGGTGTCAATGCAACACAAGAAAACTAATGTCAATCCATGTGTTGAAGGGTTAACTGAAAATAAACAGTTTAAAAATGACAGGAGCCATTCTTAAAAAAAAGACCTTCTATTTTGAAGACAAGTAGTGCTTACAAAGGTATTTCTCTTTTCAGTGAAGACATTGACGGTCCCATTCAGATTGACATACTGTATGTACAGTTAATATCAAATTCATCCCCAATACCACCTCCCCTAGACTGCACAGTCGTTACACAGTCCAAGTGACACATTATTCATCAGTTAAGAAAAGGTGAAGCTGGTCACATGCACAACTTCTTCCCACTACACGGATTCACACCGCCTTGTCAAAGGAGTCCATGAAATAGTACAAAAAAATCAACACTGACTGAATGACAAGATTGTTTTTGTCCTCCGCTCTCATCCTGAGAGTCAGAGGCTCCACCAGAGTCCCCTTCCAGCAGCCAGCTCCCACATGGCGACGTTCAGTGGTCTCCAGGACACACTGTCGCAAACATTACCGTCATCTTCTCTCCCACACCCCCTGCACTCATACAGATGATATGATAGTCGAGGGTGCTGGAAGAATGTTAAAGACACGCTGAAGACGAAAAGGCTCCAGGCTCTTTGAACTGTCCACCGCTAAGCAGCTTCAGAAAAAATTTCCAGGCTCAGCATTTCTTCACAGAAGAAACTCCCCGCTTTCACGGCCGGTGGAACCTGGAGACACAAACATGCAGAGAAACGTGTCAAAGGAGAAAGGTACAAAACATGTTGGTGTCTTTGTCATCACATCCAGCTTTTATTGCAGCTATTAGCAGTTCTGTGAGGCTATTTTTAGCACAGTTGTTAACTGCGCTGAGGGGCTCGCATTCAGTCCTCCCTCTGGGTCACTGTTACAGCTTACAACAAAGACCTCTGCGTTATAAACATGCTTAGCCAAGGACGCTGTAGCATTTTATCATTTCTCTCTGCTCGGCACCACAAGCCCTCCAGAGGACAACCTCCCCTGCCCCCACTTTCACAAGCACTCCCATCTATCTTTAGCTCCTCAGTGCTCTCTGGATGAGCAAGGAGAGCTAAATTTAGACCACAACAGCCCAGAATAGAGCACGCATGCATTCCCAAACACAAACTACACACAGACATAAAGAATACTGACCTCGTTAGGTGTTTGCTTGAGGCATGCACTTCCATCTCGGTGCTTTTGAACTCGTTGAGCTCTTTTCGGATTGCAGCCTGTTGTGGAAGAGGAAAAACAACATTAGCAAATCCAAAAGAACATCCTGAGCTGTCAGGGTGCCGCAACCTCTGGACAGCAAAGTGACAGCAGGAGGAAGTGGAACTATAATCAGCATAAAGAGAACAGGGGATTTGCTGAGATTAGATTATAACATCTACCATGCATATAATCTTAAGAAATAGGTTACAGAATTATCAGTCTGGCCTAAATGGTGAACTTGCTTTATGGTGATAAGTCCAAATCATTAGTGACAGGGAGGTCATAAAGGTCAACATACATGACTGTTATTTCTTCACCGTTTAATATCTCTGTGTTCCCCACAAATACACACCTTGTCAGCTGCCGAGAGCCGAGTCCAGGGCTTGTCTGCTCTCCTGTCATAGTCCTGAGCTTTGGCCACCTCCACATAGTCGCTGAAGCGGATCAGAATCTTTCTGTCTCGTAGTTCGTCTACTGTGGGCCGTTGGTTGAGCTGGAACGCAAGAAAATAGAGACATATTTACAGCAGGCTGCTGTAAAAGTCCATGTGCTTTTTGCACAGTGTTCATTTAGGGACTGTAGCCTACTTTATTTATCCGAGTAGGTTGACTGGATTGTGACTTTTGTTTGATTTTTAATATCATGACCCTCCCGGAGCTACAAATATTTTTCCTTGAACCTCCCTGGGTGACTAAAGGAAATTGCATGACCCTCCCTCCACCATAAATAGCCATAAGTTATGAGGACACTTAAAATAAATGTTAAAAAAGTTAATTTAAAGTTGAGTGTCCCTCCTCAAAGCCAAATCAAGATACTTAACTCCCTTCTTAGATCCACCACCCCCTCCCCTCTCATAAATAACAAACAGTCCCTTAGTTAATGGTGATTTGGTTTTATTATCGGGAACAATTTTTAAATATATGAAAAATCACACAATCACACAATGTACCTTTCTGTTTAGCCGCTGTTTGATCTCCCTCCTCTCCTCTTGCTCTGTTTGATCGTTTCTCTCTGGGGAAAAAAAAACAGCCGAATTACACATTTTCACTACATAAGCCTTCAACATTAACACACACACACAAACACACACACACACACACACACACACATATATATATAAATATGTATAGTCACAACAGGGTAATATTTAATTGAAATGATTATCGAAAATAAATCGATCATCTGTAATGTTATTTAATTTGGTGTAAAAACATGTAAGTCATAGCCAGGGTCTTTATACAACCACATCTAACAAAGTGAGGAGAAATGTGCACTCAAACGTTCTGCTGCTCCTGAATAATGTACTACACTGAGCAAACTGTGCAATCATTAATGCGACATATTGCCCTGGTTTATGTGGGGGGTTCAGATCTTTCTCACATTTATTCTGTATTATAAATAGGAACATCTGGATGGAAAGACGGTAGTTTGGAGACGGTAATTGAACTTACGTTTCAAGATGTTCCGACTCTCCAGCTCCTCCACATTAGGTCTCTGGCTCAGCCTCCTGCGGAGAAACACCAAAACCACGTTTTGAACCATTTTGACTCCAACTGTCCCTGTCCTCCTGTCCTTTTTACACCGGCTGTAGCTTCTTCACTGTGCCTTCTCGAGAGGAATCCCCTATGTCTCCATCTCGCATCCAAACCGCGGCTGTGATGCTTGGGCAGAGGCGCTCCCCACATCTGGAATAATCGAAGAAGCGCAATTCTCTGGTTTGAGAATCCTCCACCAAATTATTTCTCGATGTCAAGATGCTGCATCTCAGGTGCAGCTACCGAGTTGATTAGACTCTACACCGCCGCAGCAGCAGCAGCAGCTCGGGTACTCCTTTCTACTATGAGGCACAGACTACACTACAGGCGCTTTTCAACTGGGTCGTGATGGGCTGCTGGGGCGCGACTCCCCTAGTTTCCCCGGTTACTGCATGCATAATGTGCAGGAGGCGGAGCCTAGTAGGCATCCCCAACCTCATCCTGCTGTGCTAGTGGCACACTCTCGTTACCCACGTTGTTGCACAAGCTCGTTTTATTTTTAGCCACATTACACACTGTAATGTATTTATCAGAGAAATAGGTGGCTGGGGTATGACTTTTTTTCTTTAAATCATGAAATTAAATATTTTTTCTTGAGACTACCTGAGTGACCATAAATAGGCTAATTAGATTTTCTTTTTTTTGTATATATATATTCAAACAAAATGTAGGCAATATTAGAGCCAATGTGACGAGAAAACAGCATATGAGTTTAAATATAGGCAGACAGCTAATTAAGCAAAATGCAATTCTCCTTAAAAATTGTGTGTTAGAGCAGTGGTTCCCAACTGGTAGGTCGTGGACCAAAAGTGGGCTGCAGGTTCATTCTGAATAGACAGCAGGTGATTAGAAAACGTGTCAAGTTTCTAAAAAATACACTTTATTTTTCATTACAGTGAATTTCTGGCATCAAGCTTTTATTTTGAAGTGCTATTTCTGTTTATTATTGCAATGTTTTATTTCTTTGTGTTCTTAGCCAATGTGTTTTTTGTGAAAGTAAACTGAAAATTTTGTGATTTATCTATTGTGTGGACCTTTAACTAATGATGAAGAAGAAATCCGCACCCCCTGACTGCACCAATAGAAACTTTGTGTTAAAGGTCCATCGAATAATTCAATTTTTATAGGTTCAGGTAACGAAAAATGGTGTGATTTTGGAGATATTTAAAGAAAACATGCCTTTATAACTCCACCAGCAGGATTTGGGATAGAAAATCTAAAAAAACATTAGAATATGTACAGAATGTAAAGAGTGTTGCCAACCTAAAAACTACGTTTGTGGGTTTTTGTTTCTCCTGAAGCATCAGGAAACAAACAGGGAAACTATCAGCCAGATATCAGGTATTTATGAATGAAACCTCATCCTATAAACAAACAGCCTCTGAGCTGGATGTGAATCCGAACGATCTTTTTGTTCCTTGCCGTCGAGGAACTTGCTTTTACTTTTAGACTTATGATGATTTGGGATGGGTAGGGGAGTATTAAAAATAAATGCAAAATAAAACCATTTCAAGTTGTGTGTCAGTCCCCTAAGTTAAAATGAAAAACACAAGTCTCTACCCAGTGATTAAAAAATTGTTTGACATGCCAAATAGTCCCTAAAACACACTTGCATTTTTAAGGAAGGAGAAAAATATTTAACACAGGGAATAAAATAACTGGAAAAAAGTACTGTAGCCTATTTTATGATCTGATACATTTCTTTTCTCTAATGTCCAAGTTTAAATATTCACACCAGACTTACAGTAATAGCACACATTTGTTTCAAGCTGCCAAGTTCCCTCACCATCAAAGCACCCAAAAGGTCTCCAAAATCAAATGCATTCCTGGAGTCGTGTGTACATGTGAACTATTCATTCACTCTGTATAAATAATAAATGTGAGCTGCACAACAGAGCTCAGCCCTGAGCCAGCATGTGGCACTCTCTACAGCACACCTCCAGAGGTGGAAAGGACAGAGAGGGCAGAATGCCGCCACGCAGCAGGACTCTATTTATCCCATCACCCGAGATAACACCAGACACTTTATAGTTCTGTCCTGGAAGAGATCAAAGTTAGGTCACACGAACTGAGACCTGGACACCCATAAAGCACATGGCCTGATGTGTGTGTGTGTGTGTGTGTGTGTGTGTGTGTGTGTGTGTGTGTGTGTGTGTGTACCACTGGGCATTGAAGAGCTAATAAAACCATCAGTGGTCTAAGCCCTGTTAATACCATTTCAGTGGGACTTGAACCAGCTTAAAACCACATTTGTGTAACAACAGATGCCACCATCAAAACAGAAAAAGCATCAACTGCATTATGTAATCAGCATTTGTCTTAGATTTTTTTCTTTCTAGATCACAACATTGACGGAGAAGAGAAAGCTGGCTGCACTGACACAAAGTCAAATATAACCCCAAAGTTAGCAAGATATGAGTAAAAAGTTACAATAAGTAACTTTAGTAGCTAAAAAATTACCTGAAAATAAGCCAACAAGAGAAAAATTTAAAATAAATTTATAACAAGAAAATTACCTGAAAAAAATATTTTGATGCTAGTACTTGAATGCAGGACTTGAATCAGAGTATTTTGGCACTGTGGCATTGTTACTTTTACCACAGTTAAAGATCTCAGTACTTCTTCCAACTCTGAAAATAATGCATACATGACTAGACATCCCGAAATAGCATGAGCAATAATTCAAGAGTTTGACTCCCCTCTTCTGAGAAGTAAGATTAAAAATAGAACACAAAAAACACAAATGTAGTCTTGAACAAAGTCATTAAGTAGGCTCAGTTTCTTTCGATTTTGTTTTTATTTTCCTTCTCTGTGAGGTTCCCCTTTTTATCATAGCAGTTTTTGATCAAATCAGGCCAATTTTATGCCACTACCTTAAAATCTCATCAGGTAGGGAACAGCCCAGCACGACTCCTTTGCTTCACGCCTCTTTGATAAACAAATCGAGGGACAGAGTGTTCCCGGAGCTCTTATACTATCACATTTTAAACAGATGAAACGGAAAATCACTTCCAAAGCCCCAGTGAAAACGACCATCCTCTGTATTATTGACCTGGCTATTGAGTTGCTTAGCAACAACTCTCTGTATCTTTGAGACAATAGAGTCCTCCTGCAGAAATCCTGGTTTCTCCCTAGCAACACACTAAAGGGGGATTTCACTATTGCACACAGAGCTGTATGTGCTTTACACAGAGTCCATGGCTATTTTTAGAAACAGACCACTCTCTGCTGGTGAGATGAACAGATCTGAGATCGCCTCCACTATTTTGGTATCAGTCAGATGTTCTTTGTGAGCCACAAGAATGAGAAAACCTTATTACGCTGCTGCTCTCAGGTGACAGGAGATAGTTTATTTGGGATATCTGAGATTATGACATTGACTCACAGCACTGATGTCTCATCCAACGCTTTCTACACCAGGGTTTAGGAAATGATTTCACAAATTTTGAAAGGTATCCCCAGAATACCACTATGACGCATAAACGCCTGTTGGCATTAGGGTTTCCATTTCCCACTCAGGATGCTTCATCAACAAAGTGAGTTAAAATAGAAACTCTAACTATGCCATCCAGGGGAGGGATGAAAAATCCAAACAAAGGAATAAGAAAGCAACGAGTGGGTGGCAGAGGATTTCAGTCTGTTCTTTTATTTCAGCTGCCAAGATGATAAAAATGGCCATTCCCAGCTTTCTTCTTCCTAGTACAGTAAAAGGTCCCTACCTGCTCCTCCCCCTGTATTATTTTCCGCTGAAATAACTCCCCGACAACACATTTGTGGAGAGATGGGAGTGCATGGGGAGATGCATTATTGAACAGTGTCAGGGGCTAAGATTAGAAACAGCAGAGTGCGGCTGCAGCAGGGAGTCGCTAAAGATAGAAAGGTCATCTATCACTGATTCAACAGACAGACAAGGTGTCATTATTAGCCATATGTTCTGATGGGATTTTCTGCTTGATAAGCAGCAAACAAATCAGTAGGATTTCATTGTGAGCAGCAGATAAGATGGGGAAAAAGAGCAGATTGAATGTATGGTGGGAGTCACCCAGAGAAATCCAGAGGATTGTGGGATGGATTGATTTGTCATTCGGTATGAATGCACAGGGGAAATTAGCTTTTTCCACATCTTTACCATTTTGAGCTATATTTAGCCAGGATTTCCTTTTAAAATGGCTTCAATTTATGCATATTGTAAGATAAAGAGGCATTTTTTGCATATGCTTGACACTGTGGGGGAAGTAAGTGCATTTAAATAAGTTATTTTGAGCCTCAGGCTTTACAGATAATAACTTCAGACAAAGCAGCAAACATTAACAGTGGCCAGATGCCTTTTACACGTGCATACATTTAACAGCCTCTAAAATCCTGCAGCAAAGGTTTTAGTGTTTTTTCGGCTGCGTCAGCATGAAGCAGACAAATAAAGCTGCTTTAAGTAAGAATCCTCATTGATCCTCCTGAGATCTACTCTTTAATCTAAACAGTCATTAATTTAAAAAGAGTAATTCAATTGAACTTTGAAATAGATCTTTATGTAACAAGCAGCTTTTCTCACCACTGTGCCACACGTGGAACCGCTGTCTTCAAAACACAAACCCTGCTGGCTGTTATGCAAGCTCAACTCATGCTCCATCCTCACCTTTATATAAGCTGTTTGCTTGTGATCTATACATTTCACAAATAACAATAATATTCTTCCACTGAGTCTAAGAACAGACCAGGGAGGCAGTATTCTTAGTTGTCTCACAGACAGACGATACATCTTACTCTCTCAAAAGTGTGGGTGGCGCTCTGTGCCTGGCTGAGAGCTATAGCACAGCAGGTTACATAACGCCGTGGTGTGCCCCTGACTTGATACGCAGGTGTTAAAGAACCTGGGTCTTGTGACACATTCGCACACGAGACTGCTGCTTTCAGTATTTGCACATGAAGTTTCTCAGTTGTATTAGAAAAAACAGTTCTATTAATGTCCTGGCAGGACAGCACAGATAGAAATATCAGCGGCGCATCTTGAACAGGAAGATTTCCTGGAAGCAGCGTCTGTCTGTACATGTTGCTACACAGAAACAATTGTTCTTTTGAAAGCATCCTGGAATCACTTAACACGTGTATTTCTTGTGTCAAAGGACTTATGGAGCTCCATTCGCCCACCTCACTGGTTTGAATAGATATACCATTTCCTCATACTGGTAATCTTGTCAGTTTTAGTGGTTGAGGACTATTGTGGAAAACAATAGAAAGGATTCCCAGTACTAGTATTGGCCCTGAGTAGAAGTGTTACACCCAAACAGTCTCCTCTGAGCAGCAGCAGATTACACAACAAATCAAGTCTGTGCATAACAATCAGAAAATCCCTTTGGATCTGATTTTTTTTTATCTCACCTCCTACAGTTGCGTGTTATGTAACTGAAGCAATTAGGCACATGTGTTTACAATGCTAAATGCATTGCCCAGATCCGTTTTTGCAATCATGGCTCTATGAATAACACTAAAGTCACTAAAGGGGATATATTATGCTTATCTTAAGGCTAATACTTGTATTTGGGTTTTTACTGGAAAATATTTGCATGCTTTAATGTTTAAGAAAATACTTTATACTGTCTGTGCTCAAATACCTGTATTTACCATTTGTCCAAAATGCTCTGTTTTAGCGCCTGTTTCTTTAAGCCTGCCTCCTGAAAAAGCCAAGTCTGCTCTCATAAGTCAGCGTTTCGTTTTTGTATTGCCAGTGACTTGGTGTCTCTGGACCATCATTGCCGCCGGGGAACGACTAACAAAGTATAGCAGCACTTTCTACTGTGAAAAATCATCAACTATATTCCAGCAGGAATATAATCTTAAAGGCAAAATTAACAAACCAAGACTGCATGTTTCCCTGATGTTAGTATGTAGCTACATGAAGCAGTGTACTTGCAGCAAGACAATGACTGCAACAAAGTATAGCAGCATTTTCTACTGTGAAAAATCACCAATAAAGTCTTGGTGAACCAAAATCTTTGCAACCTGACATGTTTCAGCAGAAATATGATCCCAAATCAGGGGGAAATTAAGAACATCGGTGAGCCACATTACATGTTTACCAGATGTCAGCATGTAGCTGCATGTAGCAGTGTTCGTATTATTAACACTTGCAGTAGCGTGCCTGGAGCAGATGGCCATAAAAAGAAATCTGGCATGAGCTTTCCTTTGCTTGTCTCAAAAGTAGATAACAGAGTATTCAGAGCGGTCTGAAGCCTGAGATTTTTGCTCAAAGGGAATGTTTTACATAGGTGTACCTCGTTATTTGGAATTTTGCCCATGTTTAATATAAATATTGTATGTAACATTATATGCATGTCAGACATTTAGGAGAGGCATAATAGGTCCCTGATATCTAATTGCAGAGTAATGTTATATCTAGGCAAGAATAAAGAAGAATTTTGTTACAGATGTCATTAAAACATTTCACACTAAAATGCCAGAGACATGTGGAGAAGCTTTCATTTCTTACTTGGCAAGTTTCATTTCAATCTGCTGGCGAATTTCCTGGCGTTCCTGGTCGCTCCTGGCTGGAAAGATATTCCTGTCTTCCAACTCCTGCTTGCTGGGCCTGTTTCGTAGTTTGACAGCCAGCAACTCCTTCCTTAGCCTGCGAGGAAGTGTGCCTGCAACCACGTGCACCCGCATTAACACACATGAAACTTACTATAACCCTCTGTAGACTCTTTGTAAGAAAAACGGTTTCTTTTCATTTTACTTTTCATCTTAATATTTTAACTGTATGGAAAACCATGCTGTAAATGAATTGAACCTTCTAACTGTAATATGAATGGCTTCACTGACACAGACTTCATCCAAAATTTCAGAAAGTCAAAAGCTATATTTAACTACATCTGTCAGCGTGACTCCTGCCAGTGTAGAATTGTGAGTGATACCAATCTAAAGTGACCTCAAAGTTGCACAAATTTTGATAGGACTGTTCAGACTGATGCGCAAAATAATCATCACCTGTATCTAATTAAGACCCACATATGCAAGTTGGCCAAATCAGACTGTTCAGATATGAGTCACATATGAGCTTGTCTCATGACAAGACAGGTCAGTAAAACAATGACAGGGCAATATTTCCTACACTGTTCTCCCAGTATAAATGAAAGCAGATTAAAATTTAAGCAGATCTCAACACTTAAACCTCAAAGCCATTGTTTCATTTTTAAATCCAATATGTGGCACAGAGCCAAAATTAAAACAAAAAATGTGTGAATGTGAAAGTGCTTACACACTGTACTGTGAAAAATTCTTCAACCCACCAGAGATAACGGAGTCATTCCAGCCGTCCAAGTCGGTGGGGAGGCCTGAGGTGTTGGAGAAGCACTGGTCCAGCCGCACGTTCTCCTTATTCTCCTCCGCCTCCTTCTTGGGCCAGTCAGACCCTCCAACTCCAACACAGCCGCCCCCAAAAGACGACGTGTGTTGGTTCTCAGAGCTGCAGGAGCGAGAGAGCCGTCCATCTGAACACCACAGCCTTGGAGGTGAGCCCTGCTCACACCCTTCATGGACACTGGAAAGACGCAGAGAGGAGGAAAAATATCGAATTTACATCATCAGCCATGATTACACGTAGAATATTTCACGGGTGTTAATCAACAAAACAATATTTTATCTATTCGGGTGAGTTTGAGATTTGTGAGCAAACTTCATTAAAGTCACCAAATCCACCAAGCCAGTATTAGATTTGACACCAGTAAGACTAAATAAAGCAACACATTTGTTTTTCACCGTCCCAGCACGTTTGAGTGGTGCTGGGATGTGGTGGTGAGGATGCTGATATAACCAGATGTATGAGGTCAACCTGTGCACTCACCTCTCCTGTCTGTTCTTGGAAGCGAAGGCTCTCTGCAGCTCCTCCATAATGCAGCTGGGGGGCATGGGAGGATGCATCATATTGCCTATATGTGGGGACCCTGAGGTGTTGGCCAGAGGCCCTCGTAGCGGCAGGGTCATTGAAGCCATGCTTTCTGTGGCCCTGGGTGGAGGCTCCTTGGGGAGGTAGGAGTTGGGCAGGTGAGTGGGGAGCGATACAGGGCCTGAATCTGAAAGGGAGCAGATAAACAGTGGATGTTAGTTAAAAATATTTCTTATCCTCATATTCATCTACAGGTTCATGGAAGCTGGGGTTTATCTTACGGATAGTGAGTGGAAGATGGGAAACACATGTACATTTTGACTTATGGGAACGTAGACTCTCCAGTTCACCTAACTTTGCACATCTGTTTGATATGAGGAAAGCAAAGAAACCACAGAGCAAACTACTTTCCCAATCTGTCACGTGCAGTGTATCTACAGTATGTATGCTCTAATAAGAGTATGATTTAACTGAGTCAGTGGGTGCCCAGGAAACTTCAACCCAAGTTACTTCAACTTTTGACTTTAAAACCAGGTGGTACCAGATTTAGGATTTCTCAAAGTACAAAATTATTAACACGCTGAGTAACTGTGATCTTCGTCTTCATCCCCTTTGCTCAACAAATCTCTGGAACTCTACCTGGTGTGATGAACAACATTCCTTGAGTTTTATTTTAGTTTTTTTTGCCTTGAATGATGTGTGTTTTACATGATAAAATTACTGTTTATATAAATGTAGTCTGGTAAGTTTATGCTTGTGGTTTCATGGCTGTTACAGGTTAAACAAAAAGGTCTGTCTCTAGGGATCCTTTTCAAAATGTTGTCAAACACTTATCAGTATCAATCTGAGCCTGTCAGATGCAAAAACAAGCACATTTAGAGGACATTCACTGACATGGAACATGCCCTGAGTGGTTACATTGCATCCTGTTTGGACACTGCTAGCTGAAGTGCTCTCCCTTAATCCTGTACCAATTTCAGAAATTATTGTTCCCATTTATCACTTAAACACAAAAAATATGTGAAAATAGAGTCCCGTTTAAAATTACTGAAGTCCCATTTTAAGTATGAGAGTTACTATGGGCACTGTGGCTTAGTTGGTTAAAGTGCCTGCCTAGTACAAAACAAATTCTGGGTTCAAATCTTGGCAGTGCTAATATTGTTATCTCCTCAAAAATGTCTTTCAACACATTTCAGGCCATTACAAACATTTTAGGAAATTGTTGTACTTTTTACTCTACTAAATTTATTTAGTTACTTAAAAACAAAAGTAATAACCTTAAAAAAACAAAAACATTTTTAAAAATCAAAACCTTTTTGGCTGATGATCTCTTAGAATAAAAGTTTGTAGTTTGGGCTCCTTGTCATGTTTCAGATGTCCATGAATTGTTAGCAGTTCTGCTAAAGAGACATTTCTCCGCTGAACCTCTGGGATTCTGAATGCAGCACTTTTACTTGTAATGTACTATATTTACATCACAGTATCTTGTACTTAACTAAATAGCTGTAAAGTTAAGCTGAGATCTTGTGAAGGGCACGTATCATTCACATTTGATTATACTCATCACACCAGTCAGTGATCCCTTGTATGGAAACATCTGCTTTTGTTATCTTTCTTTCCATTTATTCAGTTTTTCTTTACTTTCCGCTGATCTGTAGTTCAAACGGAGCAGACAGATTTTATACAGTCACGCACATTTACTGTGTATGAGACACAAATTACCTTTGCTTGACCTCACAGCACTCACCATCTCCAGCACTCAGCTGGGGCAAAAGTTTTGGAGGTACTTGTGGTGGGGATGTTCCAGGAGGAATCTCCTCCTCTGGTCTTTCTTCCATCTGCTCGCCCACGTCCTGCAGCCCCTCAGGTATTTCCCCGTCAGGGTGCGCCTCCTCTCCTCCCTCCTCTTCCGGTAGTAGTACATTCTCCTCTACCCGTTCACAGTCCTGAGGAGGGGCAGCTACTGGAATACATTAATGAAGGAAAAGGAGCAGTTAAAAATCAAGTTAAATTGGTTTTGTTGTAACATTTTGCCAAGCTGCATGACAATATTTTCTACAATGTCCAACCGCATTAAAATGTTCTGTGTTTTGCCAGTTTTGTACATACAAATATGCACGTTATAGACCTCTTTCGGCAAGTGAGAGTAGAGGCAAAGATCAACCTTAAGTTGTCTCTGCTGCCCTCTACTGGAACTTGTGTGGAGAACTGACACACAAATGTCTAAGTTTGTAGGTACACGTTTAATTCAGGCCTCCACTTATGACACAAACATACAGCATTAATTAATCTATATTATAACATCAACAGCTTTTGTTGTAATAAAACAGCAAAAATCCCTCCATCTCCATTCAGTTTGGGTTCAGAGCATCTTACACACTCTCACATTGATCTACAATAAAGCCGAGGAAAAGACACCCAGCCACTCAACTAATCCATTTCTAGCTCATCTGTTGCTTTTGCAGCTCTATAATGTCCATTGATTCGTTGACTCTGAGTACAGGGAGGGATAGTCCTACCTGGAGGGGGGAGATCCTCCTCAGGACCAAGGTATTCCACACTGCTAACTGTGAGGTTTGGATTCAAAGGTCCCCCGAATCCTCCGAGAAGGACTGCACCGTCTGAGCAGCAGCCCTGGGTGGGGGAGTTCGGGTCATGGCATAGAAGACTGCTGGATAATGCTACATCTGGAAGAAGATGACAGGGGAGAAGTATGTCACTATATCTGTGTTGTGGATTTTTTAAAGTGACATAAATGTGAATTATTTCCAGTAATAGAAAGTAATTTCTTATGTAGATGCTGCGCTTTTTGTTGCGTAATCTCACCTTTTTCTGTCTGTTTTAAGACGGCTGATATATACAGTAACAATGAAAACCTTTTTTAGATCCTCTTACTTCCTTTATGCGAGTAGCGCCTATTAAAAATAATTTAATAAAATACAAAACCCCTTAAGAGTGATCAAGGGTCTTGCAAAACCCTGTTGGGGGTTTATTTTAGCGATGTGCCTGGGATGCTATAACTGTAAAATGCTGTAACTGACCAATCAGAATCCAGTATTCAACAAAGTCGTGTCATAAACTGATTTAATTAGGGGGAGAACGACTTGTTTTATTTGGTTTATTGGTCTGAGGTTTGTATTTTCATCGTGTGTACTTTTGAGTTATAAATGTAAATAGACCTTATAATGATGGTCATAACGTGAATTCATTTAGTTTTTGAATAAATGTATAAAGTGTGATGGGATAATTAGGCTATGGCAGGTCCAGCTACTGAGGGGACGGACCGAGATACACTGACCTCTGATGTGACCAACTGTCACCATTTCCGTGAATGACATTCCCTCTTTATGTCACCTTGATTTAAAAGCACTCTCCATTACAGCCAGAGCATCACATTTAGCCTTGGGTTCAGCAAATATAAAGCCAGACATGCTGCAGATACCTGCTATGACTGCTTTTAAAAGCAAGCACACAAGGTAACTTTCAGAGGAATTGTGCAATGATGATCTGTTCCTATAATGTTTTCATAATTTTACAGAATTCAGTTCTCCAAATAAATGATTGAAAGAGCACAGTAATCAAAGATTAGTCTGAGCCTGTGTCTCTCGTGCTATTGTCCTTTTTGAGTCACAGAGCTAAGCATTCAATTTTCCAAAGAACAAATGTCAGGCAACATTCGAAAAAACCCAAGAGGGGTTGAAGCATTTTGTACTCTTTCTATGTCGATACGTTACTTTCTTACGTTACTTTCTAGTATGGCTCTATTTTCACGTTAAAATAATGTCATAATAACTTTTCTTGTGTTGTACAAAAAGAGCAAGGACATTTCTGGGTTTGTGGACAGCAAATGGCATTGCAACTAAAAGGAATACCTCACCCATAAAATGATCTTTTGTAAATCAACTACTCACCCTGTATTATGTTAAATCCCTAAAGAAAACAGTTTTTTTACTCATGCCTTTAAAGGTGATGGGAAATGAATGAAGCATTCCTTTAAGAAACAGATTAATGTGTGTTGTTTTTTTTATCATTGAGCAGAATATTTTTTTATACAGATGCTTAACAAGTTTTTTTTTTCTGGCAGTACTTTCAGAACAGATGTAAGCTAAAAGGTAAACAACCGTTGTTGGTTTTTTTTCAAATTTAAATTGGATGCTAAGCTCTGTGACTTAAGTGTAAAACATGAAAGGCTTGGGCTATGTCTGGTGTAACACATAACATTTGATGATATGTGATTTTGCATACATTCTAGGGGTCTGGGGTGAGTGCTGAGCCAGCTAGCACTGTTTCAGTGTTTCCTCTCAGGTTTTTTTTTAAAAATGTGCATTATAAGGTGTTGCACATCTCAGTGACTTCAACAAAATATAACAACTCTTCTTTGGCATCATTAGAAATTGATGAGGACTGACTTAATTCAAACAGTTGGAGCATGACTTGCCACATCTCTTCACCCACACCCTCATTATCTCTCCCTAATCTAATTCATTAGAGGAGAGATGTGGGCATTTAAATGTGTGTGTGTGTGTGTGTGTGTGTGTGTGTGTGTGTGTGTGTGTGTGTGTGCGTGTGCGTGTGCGTGTGTGTGTGTAAAACCAGCCTTTTGCAACCGTCTACCATCACATCACCCACCATCCACCCATCCAGCACTGTACCTGTGGAACTCTGCTTGAGCTTCTCATTTTTCTTTTTCCTCCACTTCCAGGGCTTGAAGATGCGCCCCAGGGTGGCCAGCTTGCTGTTGCGTCGGATGGGTGGAGTATGGACCCCCGTCACCAGGCAGCCAGTCCTCAGCACCCTCTGCTGGTCCACCAACTCTACTACAGGGACAGTGGAGATGGAGAAAAAGCCCAGAGATGTGCAGCAGGATGAAATGGGGTGAGGAAAGAGTGGGTGTAGGTTTGTAGAGAAGGATCAAAAACATGGAAAGAAGGCAAAGAGAGGACAAAGTGGAAAGGGAGTATAGAGATGTGAATACAGGGATAAGGGGGGAAAAAAAGCAGTGAGAGGAGACAGAGAGAAAGAGAGAGAGAGAAAAACCAGAGCACAATTAGTACACTCACCTTACTGAATAAACCATGATGGACTCCAAGTGCTGAACAGATTGAATTAGAAAGACTAATTTGATCAAGGCACACTCCCTCACGGCTGTTATTTCCCTGCAAATCCCCTCCCCCGGAGCCACACGTCATGTATCAAAATAAATATCTCACAGTCCAAATTTGGAGGGAATACAAGAGCACACAGACACAGACAGCCTCATAACACTACAAAAAGATGCATTTCTCTCGAGACCAACAGGTGTGCCAGACTCACCACTTTCCCAGAAACAGCATCAGAACCGGCTGCCTGGTGAAAAAAGGACTGATTGTTTTAATGTGTCAACCTCTTTTTTTTTTTTTTTTTTTACGAATATACCGCTCCTCTGCTATATGTTCTCTGTTCTAGCTCTCACAGAAAAAGTGATGGCTGTTGTCAGGGGAAGCAAATATCTGCAATATGTTCGGTAACGCCACAAAACAGGCACAGAACATGGTTAGTATGCAGTGTTTTATCATTACATTCCACAATGCCATAATGATATGGCTGTGTTCATTTCTGCTATGTTTCTTATCAGAATCAGGTTAGGTTGTCACTTCCATAACACACACTTCGCATACATGGGAGCAAAATACCAATCTCCATAGATCAGGGTGTGATCTAAAAGTATGAAAAACACTTTTTAAAAAAATATAATAAAATATAAAAACCTTGTAACAAAGAGTTGATGCATTTATATGTGCAATGTAGAGTGGAAAAAGAGGTAGTGCAGATTTAAAGTGCTGGTGCTTTTGTTTGCATGTATCATCTGGTGGAGTTATGTCTGACTGAACTGGGGCTGTAGCACCCAAGACTGGTCTTGGCCTCAAGAACAGTCTCAAGACCACTTTTTGAAGGTCTTGTCTCGCAACCGCAATTTTACTTGATCTGGTCACAGTCTCAGACAAAGACAACTCTGGATTTTAGTTCAAGAGTGATCAAGACCATCAGTGCAAGGATATCACTAAGACAACAGATAGTTAAGTTGATTTCAGCTCCTTAGTGTTTAGTAACAGTAGTAAACACAATAGATTCAACTGCAAAGCTTTCCAATTAGTTTATCAAGACATTTCTAACGGTACACTTACACACACACACACACACACACACATACACACGAACAGTATATGGCAGTATATTTTTATTAGAATTTGGATATTTCAGATCTAAGGGGTGTCTACACTAAGCATGTTCCACATTTTATCTTACAGTGTGGGACTCACACTAGTCTGGTCTTGGGCTCTCAACCCCTTAAAGTCTTGTCTTTGTTTTGATACACTCTGGTCTCGGTCATGACTTGGTCCTGGTTTAGGGCGGTCTTCCCACACACACCCCTTTTCTGCCAAATTAGCTCTGGTTTATAACCTGGTTCAGGATTCTCGGAACCCCGGTGCCACTAACCTAAAAAGCCCACATTTCCACCAGTTTTGTGTGGAACTGTTGTAATCAAGGATGTGTCATCAAAATACACAGCAACTTAAAACTCACAGAAGGCAGTGAGTGAGCTGATTTTGCAAATGAAAGGAATAAGAATGACAATGACATGAACAAAATAACGAGAAAAACTGCAGATTTTCTTTCGTATACAAGCTATTTCAGATAAAAGGAAATGAAAACAAATGTGATAATATACAGAAACTTTTGACGATAGATGGATATCAATTTATCTGTAATACAGGTGAGCTGTCCCCATTTACTGTGCTGCCATCCTGCACAGAGAGCCTTTTCTCTCTTTAAAGGAAAAGTGTGTTTCAATGAATGATAGCTGTGTCTCATATCAGGCAAAGTGTGGGTCTACAGATTTATGTGCGAACATAAATCGCTGCTGGGCTCTAGTCACAAAGAGAGCCAAGAAAGAGGAAGTATACAATAATTTTCATGTATTTAAGAGCTACATGCGTCAATGTGACAAAAATGCAGCGATATCTGCCTTCGGGAGGCTGGTATCTTTGTTCAAATATTCAGCTAAGGAGGAGGCAAGGATTTGTGATGGGGGAGGTTGGGGAGGAAGGGATTGGGGGGTGGGGGGTGCAGAGAGGCTCAGGGTGTGATGAGGAGTACAGTGATAGAGGAGGGAGGATACAGCTGACTCCTTTTCATGCTTTTTTTTTTTTTTTGCAGCCACTTGCTTCTGCCCTGAAGCACATGGGTAGGAAGTGGGAAGAGGGTGGTGGTAGTGCTTAAGGGGAGGAGGGAAGAGCAGGAGAGGAGAGGAGGAACAAGGGAAGGAAAGGAAACAAGGAAAATGAAGTGAGAAACATAGTCAGGAGATCCAAGAAAGAAAAGGAGAAGAGAGAAGGAACAAGGATGGGTGAGGAAAGAAAGGGAAAGCTGGTGGCTGAAGGAAAAAGCAAGAGAGAAACAAGGAAAGGAGATCTGAGAAAGAAGCGGAGACGAGATGAGCAAAAATGAGAAAAGAGGAGAGAAAAAGTACTAGCAAGTAAAAGAACAAATAGAGGGAGAAACAAGAGGATTTGAGGAAATGAAAAAAACATCAAAAGGAAAGGAGAAATGCCAAAAAACAGAGGGAGAAGTAAAGGAGAGTAGATTAGATGAAAGGAGATAATTTCCAGTTTGACCCTGATAGTTCCTTGAAACAGGTTAGTTGACCATGCACACCCCTTTCACTCTGTCATCATCACTACTGTCACACAAGCAGCGTGGCAGACGCGGCGCCGCACGCAGAATCCAGGTCAAGCTTGAAGGAAACGCACCCAGTCGCACAGAGAGAGAGAAAAAAAAGCTTAAGAGAAGGAGAGGGGGAGAGGGAGGGGTAGAGGCGTTGTGTCTGTGTGTGTGGAGAGAGAGAGACGAGAAGGGGGGAGGAGGTGGGGTCAGGCCCACTGCTGTTGCCATGGCGACCACATCCACATCCAGATGCTGCCGCAGCAGTGGGAGCCAGCGGGAGGAGCGAGCCAGTCTGTAGCTTAGAGGAGAGGAGAGTGAGAGGAGCCTCCTGCACAGACACTGCCTGCCACATCTAAAGCCAGAGGCAGCACCCAGTGCATTGTGGGTAGGGGGTGAAGCCACATGGAGGACGAGATCTGTCTGCGTTTTTTGAAAGAGAGGAAGGAGGTGGGGGGGGGGGGGGATTCCAGGGAGAAGAGGCGAGAAGGAGGGATGGGAGGGGGCTGTTGCTATACGGAAGAGCTTGCTGGAGAATCAGGGCTCAGCCAATCACAGAGCAGCTATTTATAATGCATATCAAGTAACTCTTCATTTTTCATAGAAGGGTTGGTTGTTCAGAGAAAATGACAGGAACGCAGGAATTAGGTGAAAACACATGCATGCTACATGGGGATTTTCTTTCATGCACCAGATGAGGATGTATCGAAATGTGTGTCAGATAAGCATGAATGGACTACATGCACCATGTGGCGATGATGTGCAATTCTAATTAATATGCTAATGCAAATAGGATTTATTAAATCCATGTGTCATGCTGATGCAGTCGACTAGTAGTCCGTTTGCTGTAGTCCGCTCCAACACACACACTGTAATTCCAATCAGGTGGTGGCGTCACGGCTTTACACAAGTGAAAAGATTAAATTCCCAATAGGCCATATAATTCATAAATGACCCCTGGAGTGCGGGCAAATATAAATTTTGAATGCCACACTCTATACTGCATTAGTGCAGTGTGGACTCAAAAATGATTTAAGAGTGAAATAAAGTAGGCAATATGATAATGTGACTTGGCAAGAAAACTACATCCGAGTGTTAGTGAGCCACCAGGGACCACACCCCACGTAACCAGCTCGTCAGCACATTCAGGAGCATCAGATCTCTCCCCACGTGTACACACTGAGCATATCGCCCTGCCCAAATGCTTAAGGGGATAGTTCCCCTTTTTTTCAAATAGGGTTGTATGGGGTACTTATCCATAGTCAGTGTGTTACATACAGTCGATGTTAGTCGCACACCCCCAGTTTTAAGAAACAGACTGGAGTCCAACAAGGAAGCTCAGAAATGTACGACTGTGCATGGGGGGCAGCAAAAAAGTGTATTTTAGCCACTTAAACAAAGTCACACCTACGAAAAAATCTGTATCTGTTTAAGTTTAGGCTATATTTAAAATATTTTCACTGCTTTTTCTTGTTATCAGACAGTGATTTCCAACCTGAAAATAAGGCTGTTATATAAGTCTCCTCAAAGCCAGACTGCATAGAGATAAACAATGATTTAACATTGCAGGAGCTGCTGGTCTACCAATGCCTCAATCAGTTATATTGTTTGGGTTATTGTGTGACTTTGGCATTTAAAACGGTTATTTCGGATTTACAAAAGTTACAAACTAACTAACTGATGGAGGCAGCAGAACACCAGAAGCTCTCTTGCTCGTCGAGGCTAAAATACTGTCTTTGTCACTGGAATCTTTTACCAGAGCATACATGGGGAACTGAAGCCATTAACAGCTTCCCCACTGGAACGGGCTGTCCGACGGAAAGATAAAGTGGTGAAAATACTCATTACTCAATAAATACAACAAATACTCAATACACATTTAAACTGATGTTGAGTTTTGTTTAGGTGGGACATGTTTAGGTGCCTAAAATGCATTTTTTAGTCTGCTTTTGTGTCAGACTCCAGTTTGCTTCTTGAAACTTCTTGAAGCTTCTTGGACCGTGCTGACTTCTATGGATAACTACCCCACACCAGCCAAAAAACAAAAGCACGTTCCCTTTAAGATGAGCAAACCTACAGCAATGTGTTTTATGAAAATATAGGGAGTCGAAAAATTAAAGTCAATGAAGAAGTACCAAACATCCAATTTCCAACTCTGTCGCGACATTGACAATCACAGAATGTGAGTGATCGATGACTCTGAACTTTATACTCTGAATCTGTCTGACCTTTTCATGTTTTTTTGCAATAAAAGTGATTCACACTGAGGACAATACCAGTGGCATAGTTTCACTGTGAGGTTTTACAGGGCTTTTCTGAATAGAGGGATCTAATGAGTGGGTTTGTGTTTTAAAGCTCTCCAGTGTTAATCTAGTAGTTCAGTGAGACGCAAATTATGTCAATAAGGGTTTGCATCATTCAACAGCATGACAAGTGCACTGAGCATTTAAGTATTTATCATTTTGTTTTGCAAGCAGGTGTTTGAACCTCTTAAACACAATCAGCACTCAGTCCTTGGAGGGCTGTCAAGTGAGTCAGAAAATACTATTTTACTACTATTATTATTACATAATACAGAATGCTATTTACAGCTTAACAAGAAAGAATGAGAAAACACAGCTGGAACCAATGTATAGATACTGTAGAAAATGAGTATTGAAACTATTTCAAAGAGTCAGAATAGATACGTATACATCATATGATACATCAATATTTCTGACAACAATGAAAGGGCATTATATAAATACAGTCCATTTGCCATTAGCAAATGTTAGCTTGCTAATATGCCAAACCAAAATGTTAATGGTAAACATTATACCTGCAAGACACTAATGCTAACACAGCCTTGATTTAGCTTTTTGCTCAAAGCAAAGCTGTTTTGAAGTGTAACCTCACACAGCCACAAGAATGGCTGTTGACTCTTATTACCATTTAGTTGCAAACTCAAGGGCTGAAAATGAAGCCAACTCGAAATGCCAAAAACTGTAGTTCCTCTAATGTCTGCTTCAGACAGGCACCAGAGGCAAGTTAATCCCCATAAACCCCCATGTTAAAAAGATCAATTTACAGCAGAAATAAACATATTTACCGTCTGGTAATAAACAAACAAGTCTCTTATAGGTAATTTCAATGTTGGGGGGTGGGGGGGATAAACGTCAGGCTGCATGAGTGAAGAGTGAAGAGTCACTCAAATATGCTCACTTTTGGCTCCAAAAAACTAACATGGTGATAGCTGAAATGCTGAGCTTGAGGATTCAAAGCAGGAGCCCACAAACCACTGTGTGATGTCATGTTGTATACACACGCACACGCACACGCACACATATATATATATACAGTATATATACACACACATATACTCATCATAGCTATAAATAACATCAGACTGACCCTTGACTCCCATCATCTCTGCAGACCCCACAATGCCTTGCTAAAACCACCCTGCTCTTTCCACACAGGCAACTGACAATGTGCCCTTGACTGGACCACCTCCTCACCCACTGCCACGGCAGCTAACCTCCTCACTTTACCCCCCTGGCTTTACAACTGTGCCGCCATCTGTCTGTAGCCCTGCTGCCTCGAGGGCCCAGGCACAGCGAGGGCACACAGTTAACAACTCGCAGGGAGGGAACGAAGAGCAGAAAGGCTGAGGCGACGTAAAATGAAGACTATGAATGAGAGACAAAGGCTGAGATCAAGAATGGTTGTGGTCAAGTGTAAAATGATTTATTAAAAGAGAGAATAATGAACACCTTCACAAAATAACTCCATTCAGACTGAAAAGAGCAAAGTTCACGCAAAACAGACAATAATATATAAAAGCCTTTTCTAAAAAAGCTTTCTTTCTTTTATAAGATTTATTTTGTCACTGTTCTGAACCTTGTCACAGAGAAATTTAACCTTCAGGCAGATTTTGCATATCCAATCACCAAAATATATCCCATAGAACCGTGTCAACGATACATAAAATTACTAATGAGTAAAAGATATTTTATATAATAAAATAAAACAGTTTAATTGTAGCATACACTCTAGACAATTCTCCAACTGTAGCTTCATTCATAACCATTACTGACGATGCACAGGTCATGCCCTTGTTTTTCTGATTTTTTTCTGTTTATTCATTTCCATTTTTCATGCAACAATGTCCTTCATTAGAACCGGAAAGAACAGTTGATGCTCAAATGAAAGTCCTATCCAGAGTGCAAAATTCCCATTATCTACATCTGAATTAAATTACCGTTAAAATGGAAAAAGACATTGTATACTCTACAGAGTGTTCCATATTAACCCCAATAAAAACAAACTGTGCTCTTCAGGTAACTACATTTTGATGACTCATCCAAGCACGTATCTTGTGTATTGTAACTTGTTTTGGAATGAAACTCATTTCTGAGAAAACAGGGTGCCATGGTGTGAGGCTACATGAGTCTGCAAAGGTCAAGCCTCCAGATCATCAAAGTGATTACAGCCCAAGTGTGAAACTCCAGCGTGTGGGCTACTGGCATCAAGAGAGTGAAATGATGTCAGTGAAGCCAGCAACCAATAGGAAATGCCCGAGGCCCTTGTTTGTTACCATATGTTGGTGTTGAGAATGAGGACTAGCGGGTGGCTTCGTGTGTAAGCCTTTGCTGCAGCGTCAACAAGGAGAACTAAGACTCTAGTTTATTCTCAGTTTCTGGTGGAAGGATGTTTCTCGGTTTTCACTCGTCAGTTTGGAGTTTCAGGAAATATGGTGGACAGATGCATGTTGGGAAAAGTATATCTACCTGATCAAATTTTGGTGGCAGATGCCAGACAGTTTTTTTAAGACATTTGTGTCAAGTTATCAGCAAGTGCATATTAATATCTATGCAACGTTATATAAGGGGAACTAATTTCACACATAAATATTACTTTACTGCTCATGGAAGTACAGAGGCAGTACTCTGCAGGATGTTTAAAAGTGTTTCAGGACCTTTTCTCATACTAGAAAGGTCTCATACTAGGGAATAATAAACAGGATGTCTCCACTTTGGTTCCCTCACAACTTCAGTGTCATGATATCTTAAAGGCACAGTTCACCACAAAATTAAAAATACAAATTTCTCCTCTTACTGCTATTCATCAGTCTTGCCATTGCTTTGGTGTGAGTTGCCGAATGTTGAAGTTATCAACTGTAGTCAACAGCAATGTCTCTTTCCAGAAATCATGATCTGGTTACTCAAGATCATTTGCAGACCTTGTTGTGAGCAATGTGGGAACTGTTGCCTTTCTAATGAATACATCACAAGAGGACAGGAAAGGAAGCGTGCATCTACTGCACAAGCAGGAGCCCCTCATCCATGAGAAGATCAATGCTTTCTTCTGCGCTGCGATACAGTTGACTGGTTTGGTAGAAAGACAATAGTTCCTACATGGAACGGCTCACAACAAGGTCTGTGGATTATCTTGAGTAGCCAGATCATGATTTTTGAAAAGATATTGCTGTTGTTGAGTTTGTTTGTTTGTTTGTTTTTTATGCTTTGATCACCACAAGCCGAGTGCCATCCAGTTCCATTATACTGGAGGAAAGGCAGACATCTCTGCAAGCAATATCTCCAACATTCTGCAACTTACACCAAAATAATCACACAATTATAAAAATACAAAACTACAGGTAAGAGGAAAACATGTATTCTTTTGATTTGGGGGTGAGCTGCCCCTTTAAAGTTTGTAGGGTTGACAATTGATGAATATTTCCACAAAGAGATTTTTGAATAAAAAATCATCATTAATGACTTATTGGGTAAAGGCAAATATTAGAAAGGCTAGAAGACACAATTATCTCATTTTACTGTAATTCAGCCTTAAAACTAAATAAAGACAACACATACAAAATTACAATATTCAAACTCTAAGACTTTCTGTAACATTTAACTTACAGGAAAAAAAACCTCAAAGCTCAATCTCTGACAAGTCTCTAAAATGTTGATCTAATCGTATAATGAAGTTCAACTGTTATTATTTCATATTTTCATGAAGGCCGGCTTTCAATCATTACATTTTTTTCTTTAACAGTAACTATATTCATAACTAAAAATGCAACAATCAAAGTTAGTCATACATAGTCATTATTTAATGAGAGTTCAACAGTCAGAAACTAAAATGCTTCATCAGGACTGAATGGGGGTGGAAACAACACATTAACTGTCACCAGTTTGATTTAAATGCTGCTTAAGTTTGTTTGGTGCATGGCAGGGTGCAAAATATTTTCCCACCTGAGCCTCACCCACTTCAATCCATGTGACAAAAACAAACACAGAAATCTCGAGTAAATAACAAAATTGCTCAGGGCCTAAGTTCCATGTTTTTTATTAATTTTATGTGGTTTTTGTTTGCGGGGTTAAAAAATAATAGATTTAAAATAAAATGTAACAGGACTGATAAAAGCATTCTAATGAATCATTCAGCACTGGTGAAGGTTTGCGCTCTTCAAACATTTGAAATGGTTCTTTGCGTGGACAGTAATTGACTGTTAATGTTGAAAATGGGGGCCACTGCTTATACTTAAAATATGGAGGATTTACACACAGACACGCTTGTGCATTTCAACCACAAAATAACAGACTATTTTCGACCAATTGCAAAAGCCTCTCTGCAGCCATCACATGCACCCAGTAGACCAAAAATGTTCCTGCTAAAAGTATTTTTCCTGTCACCCACACAATGGGGTGAGCCTTAGAAAATGTCATTCCAACCTGCTCCCCCAACAACAATCACCAAAGAAAGAAGAAGACCTCAGTTGTCTTCCAGGAAGACTTCCAGTCTATGGTTATGTTTTGGGCTGCGTTCCCATTATAAGAAATCTCATCCTGTTCCATCAAAAAGCTCCTTCCAATCAGGTAATGGAAGTCTTGGTTCACCCTTTGGGCTGTTCTTGCAGCCTATCACATTAATCTAACAAAATGCAAGATTCATATTGACTCATTCAGCTCTTTTTATATCTCCAAAAGTGCTGCTTGCAAAAGATTCTCCTCGTCAGAGAGATGGTTTAATTATAAAGTTACACTTTTAGGCCCTGACAACTAAAAAGTGGCAGGCGGCCTTGTGTTTTGAAAGACTTCCCCAGCAACAAAAAGGTCACAGCTTCAATCCCGCAGCAGCCAACAAGTCTATCAACAGGATGTTCAAGCGTCTTTGAACAATACCCTGAACTACTTACTCAGCCTTTTTTATTTCCTCAAGATAACATTAAATGCTGCTTCCTGGAAGCAGCTGGTACTTTCAAAATTTATGTTCAGGTGAGTTAGCAGGGTGTCCTCAATGAGGGGGCGTTTTCCGTCAATGAGGCCAGTCATAGACTCCAGTATTAGAGTCAGGTGGGTGAGCAATGGTGTGTAATTTGTTCTTGTTATTTCCACTGATTTAGGTCAGCGCCTGAAACATTTATATAAAGCATACGGAGTGTGTGCATGAGAAGGAGAGGGAGAGCATGAGTGTAAATATTCACTGCACCCACAATCTGTGCGACTACATAAGTGTGTGTACATGTTTTTGTGTCTATACTTGATACAGGAGCTGATAGCTGAGTTCCACCGGGCTCCCACCGCTCTGCAGGGAGGAGAGCACATCACAGTCTCCAGGCAGGAAAGACAATGGGAGGTGCACAGAGGAACGGTATAAATCACCACTGTTAGTGCTGTAATCTCCAAACAAGTTCCCATGGCAAGTATGCCACTCGCATTTGGATTCCCTCAACTGTGCGAGCTTCTGACAACATGGGCCTATTAAAAACTTGATGCACCAGCAGTTGGAGCTAAAGACAGGGAGCCTAAGCGTTCAGCGGTGTGTGCAAAGCTGCTGCTCCCACATTTTCACCGTGTTATTGTCCGAAAAGCTGTGTTTATCCCCTGTGCTGGATCACAAACACATCATGCCCAGCCAGGGTGAACAGTGGCCAATAGCTCATTTTGTGACACCAGACACTACATGCACGAGTCAGTGCGCTAACTGTCCAGTAACCTCATTTGTCATGGACATACGGTCATATTTAAACAGGCCAGGCATTACAAGCATGGCCATATTAGTCATTATAGCATGTAATAACCATGTTGATAGCCATCTCATGTATATCACAGAAGACATTCCGAGGACATGGGGTCAAACAAATACGCTGCCTGATGGTTTTATTGAGAGATCAGAAATGTGGTGTGTGTACATGTGACTATTGTTCATGCGATGGACTTCATTCAAGATAAGATTTTGCTCTGACATTGATTTTAGGCAACATTTCTTAGAGAAAAGTATTGCTTTTATGCATAGCTGTAGATTTTTTTGGAGGTAAAAACATGAAAGCAATGTTTACAATGACAAAATTACAAGACATTGTCATACCATAAACTGATTTAGAAAATACATTTGTGCATAAAAAATCTCTAGAATGCAGGAAGTTTGAGATTCAAAATGTCCTGGCGAGGGACGTCCAAACCTTCGTTTCATGTTTGTGTCCCCTCCAATGTTGAAACGATAGAAAACGAAACCTTCATCCTTATGCATCCAAATGAATTATAAAAACCTACAAGTAGATCCAGATCTAGATTCTGCGTCTCTTGCCTGTCAACAGAAGAAAAAAAATGTTGCTGTTTTGCTGTTCTGAAAATGTGTTTTGGTGTGGAGCAAAAATGAGTCAGTCCTTCAGTCTTATGTTGTGAGAGCTGTCTGGGACGGATGGCAGACAGGAAAAGTGTCCACAAAAGATTTTGCCCATTTACACAAACACATTCACTTGTGTGACCACACAAGCTTGGCTGCAGTCCCTCAGTGCCAGCAGGATGCTGCCATGACAAAAAAATAAGAACGACATTATCTGATAGTCCAAAAGTTTTGAGCCATATGATGGATCGGTGTTGATAGAGAAGTTGCTAGAAGCCACTCACTCATCAGTAATGACCACAAACTCTGTACTACAGGCTTGGCCACAGTTCTAATAGTTTTAATGGGATTAGATTTGAGCTTTTGGCTTACATGGATGTATGGGATGATTAAATTAAATGGAGTTTGTGCCTGGATCTGCACAATGTGCTTCCCTCATTAATGTGTCATCGGCAAGAAAAAAAAATAAATTGCCGGGTCCTTTCCCAGCAGATCAAGAGCTCGGCTGAGTCGGAGAATCTGTGATCCAGGACAGACTTATCAGCACACAGAACACGGCTCTGCTCGCTTCAGCAGCCCGCTGCAGTGCAAAGGCTGCTGCTGTCCATGGTGCTGAAAGTCACTCTGCTACAATACAAGAAAAACTCAAGTCCAACATCAATCCCTATTAGCACCCCACTGCAATACATTTCCTTTACACCATTTTGCTTGAGTCTCCAAAATCTTTTGTAAAAATGTTCCACATTATTGCCCTCAAAAACTGTTTTCACCATTTCAGCACCTTTTGTTCCCTTGTCTCAAAGTCATTTTATTTTGGTTAGAAGCCTTAAATAAGGTCTGTGGCTAACACAAGCTGAAGACAATTTCAAGATTTTTTCTACAACATAAAATAAGTCAGTAAATAACACAGCCAAATACTTTGAAGCTCTTTGTGTCAAAGACTTGCAAAAAGTGGCTACATGAGACAACAGAATGTCATCACGTCACACTGTGCCAAACACAGCTTTACAGCCTCAAAGCAGTAGCAAACCATAGTGTAGGTCATTTTAGCTTAGCAATAGCTTTTTACTTCTGGCGATTGCATTAGGCTTGCTGAAAATCCTGAAGGTGGTGTTAATTGTGAAGGTTATCTTGCTAAACAAAATGTGTAAGTATCATAGATGTTTGGTTACCACAGAGCTTATTTTCTGCTATAATACAAGAAAAAAAATCTATAGGCTTTTCGGTGAGGGAACTAGAATAACAGTAGCTTTTGGTTTAGCCTACCCCGGGTTACTCTTTGAGGCAATAACAATCAGTAATCATGTAAAATGATGATTAATAGGCATCCAGAACCAGAATTACCTTCTCTTTTGGACAGATGTTTTCTGGGATCAATATATAAAATTCCTTGACCACAAAACTCAAAATGCCTTTAAAAGTTGTGGTATTTATCTTTGGTAGATACTGTGTACTTTTGCCTACACAAATACATTTCAAAATATGAGAGAAGAGAAGAAGAAAAACAGTAAAAAATCTCTAACCCTCCACTCTCTTCACTCCCTCTCACAGTCAGTCCAACAAAAACACAATGAAAAGCTTCGATTCATTTCCTTTTTATGACTGTATTACTTCGAGTATAGTTATCTGATCTGGCTATGTATTTAATTTACCATCTCCTGAGAGGCCCTGGTGGAGATGTTCAATAATACTGTAGTGTAAGTGCCTCTCAAACAGTCACTCTGTGGAAAGCCTCACACCACTTTCTCTCATCTCTGGGGTGGTTTAAAGTCTGTCAGTCTGCCTCATCATCTTCCTCACCTGCTTAAGATACATGAGCTCTGGTTCCTTTTCTTTCTTTCTCATGCCATCCCTAATTTATGCCTCCTTCCTGTCTGTCCCCTATGTTTCTCCGTCCCAGACAGAAGCGTTTATCTGTGATGGGGCCGGGGACTCCCCTCTGCCCTCCTCATCTATCTCTGACTGGATCTGGCAGGTTCGTTACGAGAGAGGGACGCAGCGGCTATGAGCAGGTGCGAAGATACAATACATCGATTTGCGAGTGTCTCTGTGTGTGTGTGTGTGTGTGTGTGTGTGTGTGTGTGTGTGTGTGTGTGTGTGTGTGTGTGTGTGTGTGTGAAAAAGAGAGAGACACTGGGACTGCTGTGGATGTTAAAAACTTATTGACTGGAATAGTATTATTTTTCTTCATTGTTATACAGCTGGAGCCCTACAGCACCTTTCAGCTCTTTTTTTTTGTTTTATAGTTGGCTAGTTTACTGTTTTGGTTCCCTCTCCCTGCTCTCATGGCATTGTTGTGAACAGCAACATGTAGCTTTTTTAGCGATATACAAATCCTCTAAAAACCCCGCTGTACACTACCTATAGGGCTGGTATGCCAATATTATATTGATATCATGAGATTAGATACTGGGGTATTGTAATATCATACATCTTTTCCTGGTTTTAAAGGGTGCAACTAGCTATATTTATTATTTGTCTTTACCCTCTTAGACATTATATCCACATTACTGATGATTATATCAAAAATCTCACTGTGTAAATATTTTGTGAATGCATCAATAGTCAACTCTACAATATCATTACAATATCAGTATTGAGGAGTTTGGTCAAAAACATCATGATATCTGATTTTCTAAATAGACAGACAAGAGTTGGTGGAGCACAAAAACAGAACTTCTGGGATAAGGAGAGTGAATATTTGGCTATAACAAGCCAAAGAAAATCAGCGATTGCAGCTTTAGCCAATGTATAGGGGCTGGGTAAACTAAGAAAAAAAAATGAAATGTTCATTCTAGTGAAAACAGGAATATGACTTTCCTGGTATTAAGGTCAATAAATAATGGTTATACTCATTTAATAATCAAAGAATTAAAGTTTTCAAATGTGTATGGCTGTGAGTTTAACATCTTTCAGTTTTGAACTACAAAACAACCATATTTGAAAAGTCATCATGAGAAATTTAAGGCCATTTTCTTCTCTTTTGTTAGGTGTCACTAACTGAGCAATTGATCATTTGATTTAAAAATAATGATAATAATCATAATAATGACAGACTATTAATGATGAGGTAATAACTAACTGCAGTCCTACAAGAAAATGCCCGTTTTGAATTATTTTTTGTTTTTATCCTGTTAAACTTTCTGGCTGTGTTTTTCAGCAGATCAGTAATATAAATCTCAGACGACAGAGCTTCACTGAATGCACAAAGACTTCCCAGAGCAACTCACAACTTACAATAACTGAACTTGATAAATTCAATCATAATGCTCCCCATGACCACTGATCCATCTTAAGAAGGCAGCTTTCAACTCTCTGCGAGACAATTCTCATACATTTATTGGTGTGAATAAATCAATCTAAAAATAAAATTGAAATGCAAAAAAACAGAATAAATAAGGGTGAATAAATGAGAAAAAATGCCAGAGGAAAAATCATATGGATAGGGTAAAAAATGTATTTTAATATATAAGGGATCCATGGACACATTGGTCCAGTACTGGAGCTCATGCAGAGACTTTTCAGAGCCACCGCCTCTTTGTTAACGGTCTCCTGTAGACTATCCATCATCTCAACATGGCCATGGCCATTATTTTTAGTCATCAAGACAACTTCTTGGCTTTTTTTCAACAAAGGCTGCCTCCTAACTCATTCTAATCCCTCTCTTTGCTCTGTTTCCCTCGCCTCTCCTCTCCTCTCCTCACTAATTCACTCCCCTGTCATTTTCTTCTCCTCTCCTCCAAAAAGAAAAGTCTCCAGTTGTCTATGGACTAGATGCCCCGAGGAATTTACTTTGTTAGCTCTTTACCCTTCACAGCATAGTGCATGCTACTTCCTGAACTCCACTTAACCTCAGCCTTTAGAGGCTAAATAGCTCCTTTACAGTGACGTTACGCCGGGGTCTCTGACAGGTGTAGAGGGCTGCTCGGGTCTTCATTCTGTTCTCCAAGGGCTGTCTGTTCAACTGCCTGACTCTCTCGTTCTAGCATATTTCGGTTGTGATTTTGTGATCGTATTCATTGCATGAGTCTGCACAGACCTGCCAGTTCTCCTGCAGATCAACGCACACTTGGATGCACACGCCAAAAAATCACGCAGGCACGCAAACAACAGCCACAGCAACACATGGCTCAAACACTGTCAAATGCCTAATCTGCTCTCGCATCCACAGGGAGCGGGCATGATTTAGGGCTTTTTGTTTTTGTCGTCATTTTTGTGCTCCATTTTCATGGGCGGCTGAAAGACAGTGAAGGCGTCCACAGAGAGCAGAGCTCAACAAGGCGTCCAGAGGCAGCTTATCCCCATTCATCCACTTTGGTTGTGGATCCACAATGTGACAGTACAGTTGGTACAACACGCAGTTATGTTACAGAGAGGAGAAACGAGACAAAGCAAAAAGCCCAAACATTTGCTGGATCCAGCCTCTGAAATGTAAGTATTGGCTGATTTTCTGTTGATGACGATGAATCCCACTTGATCATAAGTCAAATATTAGCATAGGTAATGCCCCCTGAACACCACACAAGGGCAGGTAGTGTGCCGTGTGCAAAGACTCTGGCACATGCACAAGAACTGTAAAGATGCCACCAAAAAAAAGGGCTGCAAGAAGAACTTCAGCAATGGTGGAATTGATGTACTGTTAAATAAACTTTAAGTAAATTAGATTTTTCAGTGTGTACTGCTGTTACAGGAAAATCAGAAACCCAGCAATGTCAAAACATTTGCCATGTCAGCAGATCTGTTATTTTAGTAAATGTACTGATGCCACACTGTAAAAATCATCTTGCACAAGAGAAGAGCAAAAACAAGAAAACATGACTGAATCCCATAAATAATTGAGTGCTAACAAAATAAGAGCAAATTGTTGATACAAACAAAAATAAGAGGAAATGTTACTATATTGCTTCCTGCATGAGGCCCATTATATGATAAATTGTGAAGTTGTTGTGATATTCCCACAATTTGCTGACATTTTACAGGCTAAATTGTATTTTTTTAAATGGATGGGAAAAAAAAAACTAAGTGCAGCCCCTTTCTAGAGAGAAAGATGAAGAGATTTGTCAGCCAGTAAAGTTATGCAATTTCTACAAGAGATATTCTGTTAATATCTGTGATTATGAGCAGTGTTGCAAATGAACAGGTCTGCTTCATGGCAATATTTATTTTCTATCAATGTGATGAAGTGCTTTGATTGTCAAGTATTTAATGCAATTGATTAGCCCTCCCAACTTATTTTTTTTACTGTTTATTAGACAATTTTCCACTTGAATTGCCAGAAACTTCACAATATCAATAATCCGCTGAGTGAGAAATTAAAGAAAAATAACATTTAAAAAAAATTAGTAAATTCTCTTTGGCACAGATTCTTTAAAAATTCAATCTGCGGGATGAACACCTTTCCTCCAGCAGATATTCCCCCCGAGAGGAGACAATATTCAACACATGGCTCTGAAAAGGTCTGATGACTGTGAAGGCCACAGCATGAGTCATATCATTATTATTAAACCATTTACTGAATCTCCCTGCTCTGTATAGAAAAATGTTTTTCAAATCATTTGTTCAGATTTTATATAGGCGACTACATTATGAAATAATGTAGATTTTTTTTTATTCATACATCTCTTACCAAGGACAGTAAACAATATCTGAATCAATTCCTGCAGACACGCACTGACGAATATGTATCGCTGTCTGAAAGTGTTGGCTTTATACAGTGCTTTGCTTCCCACAGTCTCAACTACATCAATTAATAATAAAAACAATTACTATTTCATGATGGTGAGAGCAGATACTTTGTTAGACGAGCAGGAAGCTGCTCTCAGACTTTCGCTGGCTGAGTGTTTCTCCTTGGCCTCTGTGGAGACCTCCAGAGCATCAGGCAGGAGAGAAAGTAATAGCTCTCCAGTGGCTACTACTAACAGGTGGCCTTGACTGACTCACAGTCCCTTAAGGATAACCATGACGAATGAGTCGTGATGCTGGCGTGGATTACGGCTCCACTACTGAAAATTGGAAGTAAGAGCTTAATGAGGCTGGGCATCATGGAGGTGAAGGTGCTTCTTCTGAAAACTAAATCAAGATAAAAATCTATCTAGAGACTGTTAGATTGTGCTTTTGTTTTGATGTGTTCTCCTTGATGACAGCTAAAAGAAAATTTAAAAAAAAACACAAAAGGAGATGGAAATTCACTTGTTAGTCACCCAAAATTCACTGAGAATGAGGCCTGCAGCTAACGATTATTTTAAGTATAAATTAATCTGCTTATTTCCTTCACCATTTGGTCTATAAAATTAGACTTCCTGTAAGCAACATACGCAACAGTAATGGTGGTGTGTAGTGTATGTGTAGAGCATTGGAGTAAGAAAAAAAAAACTACAAAACTCATCCAGGGTGCAGTACAAAGACAATAAGACAAAATTTGAAAATTGGCACACAATATATTCTTACTGTTTGTTATTTAAAGTTATTGTTTTATCTTTGGGAAGGAGGGCACTAGTGAAATCTTGCCTTTGGTACTGAATGTGCTCAGTCCAGCCCTGACCGCAACAACTTCCTCGAGTCCACATGTTGTTTGGTCCATCCAACAGTCCTGAACCTAAAGATGTTACATTTACAGCGGTATAAAATCGGAAAAACTGCAGCTTCTAACATTAGAGAAGCTGGTACCCGTACATTTTTGCTAATTTTTCTTTTAAAAAATTAATCCATTTATCAGTTATCAAAATAGTTATCAGTTAGTTTTCTTTCAACTGACTGATTGATCAACAAACTGTTTCAGCTTTTGTGATTATATTTAAAATCTCTAACATGTTCCATGCTAATAACACAGCTATTTACTTTTCATTCCTTTGTTATCTATGTTGAGTGTGTTATGTGTGTTAAGATGTATTTTTTGCTGGTAATACTGTAATACTGATAATCTGGCCAAACATATAAAGTGATGTCAGACTGAGAGTAATCTAGGAATATTTTCTACTGTCTGATTCTCACTTCTTCCACTATTCCTTAGACATAAAAACTTCACACCTCTCAGTCACTGTTGTTTTATCCACTTAGCACAAATGATCCACGGCTGAATGCAAGGAGTTCACGCCGTCTCTAGACTGTAGAGGAGGTTAAAAATAATTTTAAAAAATGGATAGAACATTACAAAAAGTTACTTTGGGAAATAGGCTTATTTGCTTTCTTGTGATAACTTATGAACACCTAAATATGCACATCTATATTTTCATTTCATGCTACAGCACCTCATGGTAACTGGACTTGCACTTAGCACCTTTCTGGTCTTCTGACCACACCGCTTTAACACTACATGTCACATTCATCCATTCACACACCCACTCAAACACTGTTGGCCTTGGCTACCTAGGGGCCACCTGCTACTTAGTTAACCGCTTGAAACCTGGATTGACATCAGTTTTCTTGTGCTGTGATGAGATGCCTTACACAAGCAATTCAACCCTTGAACCCTGAGCAAATTGGAAAAAAGACAATGAGATAGCTTGGCAAGAAATGAAAATTGGATTAAAAAAACAAGTTATAAATTCTTGGGAAAAATGTCCAGAAATGTATATATAGAATTATCATAACCATATATTTAAAATTAAGTTACAGAAAAGCAATGTATACATTACTTTTTAAGTTTTTGGGTCATTTTCTTGTCTTTTTTTGTGTGTGTGCTTATTTTCAGGTAATGTTCTTGTTCCTTTTATTTAAAACCAATATCCTACTAATTTCCGGACCATGTCTTATTTTGCTCATTGCTTTCTACTCATGTTTTTGAAAGAAGTCAAACCACCTCCTCAGGATTTTAAGGGTTAGAAATCGCACACTGATGGTAGAGCTACCAAGAGTAATTTGGCGTTCAGTATATTGTCCAATGCTCATCTTTCGATTAGTAGACAACCTACCGCCTGAGCGACAGCTGAACCATTTAAATCTAAAAAACAGCTTGTGTTTTGTACATCACTGTTATGCAAGCAATTTCTGTGGCACTAGAACAATTTTGCATCCATTCTTACTTCTTCATTTTAAACAAAGCGTTGATAAATGGGGAGCACATTATATAAGACCCGTTGACTCAGAATTTCCCATATTTACTCATCACGTCCTGAGCATAAGGGAGGTATTATGTACAAGAAATTGCTCTGGTTTGGGGTGAGTCATCGTCACGGCTCAATATCAGCTTCCACAGGGTTTGATGCATCTTTGCGTTCATTAGGGGGGCACCACTTATATCTGCAGTCCTCAGAGATCCTTCTTATGTCAGGTCTGAGAGGATTATCCAGGTATCAGTCAGAACGGCAAAGGACAAAGCCTGAAAGATCTCTGATCAGTGGGCTCTGGTAAGAGACACCATCCTGTAACCAAACAATTGAGTACAACTGTTTGTGGGTTTAAGACACCATGTGAGCTGAGATCTGCCATGCTGAAGTCGCCTTGAGCAAGAGTCGAATTCCTGTTAGCTCTAGGCACACCAATCTTTCGCTTACCCTGTGCTCCAACTTCGCAAGATGGACGGCAAGGGAAAAGCAATTTCGTTCATGAACAGGGATGGGAATTTCTATACCAATATCAATATCGATTCTGCTTATCAGTCAGATTCTTTAACAATTCTCTATTGATTCTGTTTTATTATGTCTGAGTCTGAACAGGCGTAGAAACAGTCATCTAAATGGATGAAATGAGAAAATATTTGTTCAGCATTTGTTATGCAGTTAGGTTTTCTTGGTAAAAGAAAAAAACCTGCTAAGTATGCCTGCATGGCGCTAATGTTATCGTAACAGGATATTAACCCTCAGTAACAGGTGTGCTGCTCTGTTGGGATGCAGTGGCACTCGTGCATAAAGTGTCGAATACATAGCATTCCTGGAAGTCAAGCCTATGTTGCATAGAAAGATACTTTAGCATTATGCTAGCGTTTCCATCCTTAATTAGAATGATTATTTTACAGACATTGCAAGCAGCACTGCTGTCATCTTTCTGCATGAAATGAAGCCAGATTTTGGACCAGAGGTGGACCCTCCATTATACATAGGTATACCCACCTATATTTCTGAGCATTTATGGTATACCCACTAACAGCCAAAAATCCATTGAAATATATATGAGTACCCACTTCCTCTTTGTTAACCAACCCATCTTCCCACTTCATCAACTACCACTAAACCACTGCTTTGACCAATCCTTCCTCTCTGCTATGACTCCTTGTTACAAGTTTCCAGCAGTGCAGATGCATGAATTTGATGCGATAGTTTTGCACTGTGCAACTGTCAACAAACATGCCATTGGTGATAAAAGAAACCAATAAGCTTGGAGGTGTACGTTTCCAATGAATCCAACAATTTGGAATAAGTTCTCAACCGAAACCTGTTCTTGATTCCCATCCATATTTGTGAATTATTACAGCATTTTTGTTAGGCAGGGTTTTCCCCAAAAAACTTGATGGTCATTTGCACCTGAAGTAACGGTGAAATGACTAGTAGATTAATGAAATACTCAATAAACAAAAGTCTATTCACACTAACTTTGATCAATTATTTTTCAATTCATAATTTAGGGAGCAAAAATGCCAAACATTTGTTAGTTCCTGCTTCTCGAAGAGGAGGACAAGCTGCTTTCCTATCATTAGGCACTAAATATTTTTTGGTTTCAAAGTGTTGGTCAGACAAAACAAGCAATCTGAAGACATCCTCTTTGACTCTGGCCACTTGTGATGAACATGTTTTATTCTTTTATGACAACCTAGAATAAAATATCAGTTGTATTTTTAAAAAAAAGCTTAAACGGGTCAACAAATGGTCAAGGGATTGTTAGTTGCAGTTTTATCTGCTGCGTATTTGTGTATAATATACTGAATTATTAATGATATTCCCAGTCTACTCTTTCCTTGTTGGTGTCTGATGTAACTCTTTCCAAAGTTCTTGCCTTACTCTTTTTCAGCAGTGCCCCTCTATCTGTGTACATCTTTTCTATAGGACAGAAGAATTACTTGGTGGAATAAAGCCACAGGGCACAGCCCTGCTTGGACACGCTCCCTGTCCGCAAAGCTTCAAGGTGTCCTCTCCACACCATTACCTTTGTCGACATTCTGCAATGACTAAGTGGATGTTTGAGTGAGAGTGACATTTTATTAGCAGGAGAATCTAAAGGGTCCTTGTCTGAACAAACTGACTAAACAAGTTTTTTATGCTACTGCTCCTGTTAGTGGACTTATGTTCCTAAATAGTTGTGAAATATGAATCAGCAGCTCAAAGAGGATGTCTCAATTCAGTTTGCACCCGACAACCTCCCAGAATAAAAAGATTATAGCAACAATAAGAGGAAACACTATCAAAGTTGAGCCTAAAATGCTTTGAAATGTTTCTCAGCGCACTTAATGAAAAGTAGGACTTGTTCTGCACCTTCATTCAAGAGAAAACACTGTGAGGATTCTCTGTGATAGGCAACTGTGGCTGCTGTCTCTATTGACTCTCCTCCCCAGTGTTGAGTAAGTGGATGAATACAGTGTCAGCCTCTGCAGCTGCAAGGGCCACTGTGTTGGGGGAAAAAGGCAGTCTTCGCCAAAGTAATCCTTTGGCAAAGACTGGTGTCCCAGACGCTGGCGCAGCGATGATCCACACACACGGGGAGGGGGTGGGGGGTGGACGATGTGTACTTTAGGTCACCAGACACTGACATTGTCCTTGCAGTGTATTGACAACTGCATTCACATCTTTGACAGTGAAGCAGTTGTGCATATTCCAGCGTTTAGAGGCTGATATTCTCCTGGTGGCTCTCATCACTAGCAATGGCTGCTGTGTTGTTTATTCAGGTGTGTCACAGACCCAGTGTGACATTATCACATCCTCATACGTGTGAATTAAATCATCCATAGGAGGGTTGAATACAGCCAGAGTCCATTAAAAATGTGCTATGGGCAGTTGATGATTGCCGACAGGTGTGACTTGAGAGATGCGAAAAACCTCATTAGTGAACAGTTGAAAGGTGAATGACACAGTTTTTTTCTGAATCATCCAGTCAAGCACTCTTCATGTGCGTAAAACTCACCAAGCGTGGGAGTTCAGGCAATGACTCTTTCCAGGCCCACACAATATGACCATAAATAGCCTCACTTACATAAAAATCACACCATGTACTTGCACTGAAGCTACGTATATTCAAGAACTCACAGCAAAGACAAGAAGCACATGAGGTGTGTTTACAGGAGTTCATCAGAGACGTGCAGAACATGACTGCTCCCTGGTGTTCTCCTCTTAGTAATGAAAGATCAGTTCATTACTCCATATGCACAGGGATAACTAACAGGGAGCACAGGGAGATAAACAAGGACTCCATGTTGGAAAGCACACCTGCATGAATTTGGTGAATCGACCGTTTGTGAGTGCATGGCTGTGCTGAATTGGGGATATTTCCACCCACCGCCTGCATCACGTGGACGGCTGGTCATTGATCACAACAGTGATCATTTCAGTATGGGAAAGAGGGAAGGGGGTGGGGATGACAGAGCTGTCAATACAGGGTCACAGCTATAGGATACGGGAGAATATGTGCATGTGCCTTTGGAAAATGCAAAGCCAAAAAGCCCACATGTCTCTGGAATAACGAAGTGTAATGGTGGCTTAGAAAGGACAAAAATACGCTCAGCCTCGCATCGTGGACCAAACATGCATGCAGATTTTGTGACGATAAATATACGCGCTCATTGGAGAAGTCTGGCATCATGGAGAATGCATACTGTAAATGTTGCACGCGCTAATATCATATTAAACGGCCTACACGCTGATTCCTAAATACTACTTGCAGCCACAACAGCCCAATGGGCTACAGGCGTCTTTATAACGCGCAAATCTGGAGGGGCATGCAGCCATTCAGAGACGCTGATATGGCACATTAATTTCCAATTTGCAGCTTCGCGATTCACTGTTACAGTATGTATTTTATGTCCAACGTTGGAAGCATATGCGCTAATTATCCCTCGGCGTTCAGATATCCCACCGGGCAAGCAAAGCGAGGATGCTTTCTGGAAAAAAAATCGCATCGCCAAACAAGCGGAAACAAAAAAGAAAAAAGAAAAAAAAAAAACACACTCGCACATATAGTAAATAAATATCCAGACAATGACGCGTGTATCTTACCTGTGCCATGAGCCAAATCGATGCCCGGTTCGGTGAGTATGTTCGGGTCACTTTGAGATCTGCCTCGTTGCAGACAGCCGTCTAGTCCATCCGATGTAGCCATGGGGAGACAGCACAGGAATCCTGAATAAAATATTGAAAACCCAACCGGAGGCAGGCAAGGTCAGGAGGAAAAAGCAGCGAGCGAGTGCAGATTTAATTCGCTCTGACAACAGCCGCTTTGAGCATCTACCAGGGAGCCATGGCTGAGCAGAAATTCCGTGTGTGTGTGTGTATGTGTGTGTGTGTGTGTGTGTGTGTCTGGGCTGTGTGCGCGACGATGTGTGGATGTGGGAGGGGTGATATGCCCCCGATGATGCCCGTCCCTGTCCAGTAACACGACAAAATATTCAACACACCAACAAGCATGCTGCACACGTTTATACGTTATGGGAGCTTATTCTGGATATTTATGCATTTTATGGTGATATCATATTGGCAAATCATCAGCATCATTTTAATCTCCGCCTCGCATCGTTTATTAAGGGTCTGTAAGCTTTACTGTATGTCTAAGCAGCCAAAACGCCATTAAATACCAGATTAAGTCGAGCAAGCATTGTTATAGGCTATAAATCGAGAATTTATGACATTGCTTTCATTGGTTAATTTGATAGAAAGCACCATGGAACATATTTATCAACCAATGATGTGCTTTTGCTGAACTCCAGTTATATATACACACACTTAAATAAATCAAAGGTGCATTGATCAAGGGGTTTTATCTATTTAAAAATGCTTTGTCATTTCTGTATGGTTTCAATTTTTCTTCCAGGTCTCCACAAAACACAGTAATTTAACCCCTTGAAACCTGAGCAAATTGGCTTGATTTCTTTCAAAAACAAGGGTAGAAGACAGTAAGCAAAGAAAGAAGATATGAACCCCCCCCCCCCACCAAAAATAGCAAGAAATCAGTATGTAGTAAGTACAAGAAAATAATCTGAATAGAAAAAAGGACAAAAAAGAAAGTTGATGATTGTTTTCCCAGGATGACCTGGAAGAAGTGCTTGAAAAATTAAACTATAAGAAATTTGTAACAGAATTTTAAATATGTAATTTTTATAATTATATGTGTATATATGTATATATATATATATATTCCCTTGCTCTTTTCTTCTTCCCTGGAGATTTTCCCTAGTGTATTAAAAATAACTCTAAATCTAGGCAACTTATTTATTGCAATTTGTGGAACATTTCTTACTCAGTTGCCCATTGCCTTTTTTCAGGTTATTGAAGGAAATCCAACCAATTTGCTCAGGGTTCAAAGTTCAAATAGTTGTAAAAGGTATCTGAAAGCAGCAGGAGAAAAGTTATGTCAATCCAAGTTTCAAAGGGTCGAAGAAGAATGCACAAATTATTTATTTACTTGGAAAACTATAATAAAACATTTACACCAAATGTGTCGGCATGCGTTTTGTTTGAAGAGCAATAAAAAAGCCAAAAACTAAAGTCAAAGATAACTTTTCTCCACAGCAGGAATTTTAATATGTCATAGCTGTAAAAGTACATGTGTATGTCTATTTAATAACATCAATGATGACTGCATTCAATTAAGGGAAGGCCCTGTCATTGTGCATGCTGGCTTAACTGAAATATGCTCCTGGGACACTTTATGGAACTCAGCCATCGCTAATTCACCTGTGCTTTTTGACATGTCAAAATGTCTGCTGTGAAAAGGTCCATCAGTGCATGAAAAGCATCATTAAGATCTAAATACAACCACTTTACATAATCAGTTAGTTCTACGCTCTATTAAAATGCCATTATGTTCAGAATAATTGCTTAAAATGAAGCAGATAAAGCTTCCATGTTAGCATTTCCTCGTAAAATATCACAGAAATGTTTTTTTTTGCTCAAAACAAAGATTCACACCAGTGCCACAGAAATACATATGGAAGCAGCTCATTGGCTGTTCCTGTGTATGACGAACCAATGCGGAAGTGAACCACCGCCGTACGAGCAAAGATGGCAGCTACCAGGTACAGATACTCGGCTGTGCTGCTTCTAATTTGCAGTTTCTCCGTGTTGGTGGTCGCAGACAGTCTAGAGACGACACAGACGAGTGACCACCATGCCACTGCGGTCGATGATCCGCAAACAGCCGCAAAAGCAGCGGAACAAACAGCTCAGCAGCCCGCGGTGGAGGAGAGGCGATGGGAAGCAACCGAGGTTAAAGAGGCGACTCCGGAGGATGCTGCAGCCGACAAACAGGACACTCCTGCCCCTACAACCTCGGCCACCTCCTCGGTACCTCAGCCTAAAGACGATTTCCAGGAGGAGCTGGTCATCAGACCGCTGCACTCAGGGGATATTTATGCCAGTTTCCAGTTCCGCACCCTGTGGGAGACTGACTTCATGACAGGAAGCAAAGGTAAGCTAACTGTTAGCAGGGAGTATCCAGAGGATGTTGGACAGATCTCCTTTAAACCTCCATTTCTGTCTACTCCTTCAACCTCAACGATATCACCAGTTACCATGACAATCCATACAATAGTGCTCTTGAATATGTAATAGATTTTGTCACTCTAAACACTGAAGTTATCACTCACAGACATAAATTCACCACCAAGTTCGCGTCTTTCCTGCAGGAACTGAAAGCTCTCCTTAAGTCACTCCGCTTAATAAATACCAAAAAGTGTCAAGCTTTTGGGAAGTTATGCCACTTTCCTCACCGAGTCCTTTGACTTCATTGTTGTTACTGTTGAAGCTCCTAAATAAGCTTGAAATGTACTCACTGTGAGATGATCCAGGATGTCCATCGATATGAGGAGAGTCGCGGTGTGACGCTCAACTGATTTGTCCGATTGTGTTCAAACGAAACAAACAAAAAAAAAACATTACCCCAAAATAAAGAGGCGTTTACGAAAACAAAGCTCAAATCAATAAACGAATTTATCAAACAATAAAACGAAGATTTAACCAAACACACGGCGGTTGAAGACTGCGTCCTCTCCGGCGTCTTCCTGCTCCACTAATGTAGCACACCTGCCTCTGATGAGAGGACCCCGAGGGCCCCACCAGTGATGTGTTGAAGGGACCACAAAAAAATAGGAAATTATAAAGGATTCCTGGCTGTCGATGGAATAGTTATCTTACTGTCTACATGTGCTTTTCTACGGTTTTGGAAAAACAACAACAACAACCGGACAGAGAATCTTTGGTCATTTTCAAAAGGGAGACTTTTTAGATATACTTCCATTAATAAAATTGATTTATATTTAACCTTTTGAAAACTGAGCAAAATCGGTCTTCTTTCAGCAACATGAGAAGAAGCAATGAAAGAAATAAAATGTCCTCAAAGTTAGCAAGAAATTAGTAAAAAAAAAAAAAAAAAAATGCAAGAAAATCACCTGAAAATTAGTTAAAAACAACAACAACTACATGGAAATGACCCAGAGAAAGGGGCATATATTTATAATAATACTGCAACAAAATTTTAAAATTATGGTTATTATAAATATAGTTTTTCCCTAGATTTTATTTCCATTTTAAGTCAAAATGTAGTTGTTTATTGCAATTTGTGGAATATTTTTTTTGAACAACTTTCTAATTGCCTTCTCCCCCTTTTTCCTTTTTAATGACAATTTTTTCTAGGTTTCAAAGGTTTAAATACTTTGTAAAAAGCATCTAAATGCAGCACAAGAAAAGTGATGTCACTCCAGGTTTTAAGGAGTTAACTGATAATAGTAATAATTCTGTAATACCGTGATACACGGTAAACAGGGACATTTTCTGAGACGGTTATAATACTGTGTAAATCTCTTATCATTGCAACCCTAGGTGAGAGAGAGGTATCGTTCACCCTGCTCATCGTAACCCTAACCTGTGTAATGTTTTGTTGTGTTTCTCAGTGTCCCACTACCGGCTCTTTCCCAAGTCTCTGGGCCAGGTCATCTCCAAGTTCTCAGTGCGAGAGCTGCACATCTCCTTCACGCAGGGTTACTGGCGGACCATGCAGTGGGGGCAGCCCTTTCTGCCGGCCCCTCCTGGGGCTGAGCTCTGGGTCTGGTTCCAGGACTCTGTGACAGAGTGAGTACGGCCCTCTGGTGGCTGCAGAGCTTTAGAGGAGATATAAACGTTCAGTATCTTTAGAAGAAAAAGCTTCACCTTAAAACCAGTGGTGGAGGAAGTATTCAGGTCCTTTACTTAAGTAAAAGTACTGATACTACCCTGCAAAAATACTCTGTTACAAGTAGTCCTGTATTGAAAATGGTACCTAAGTAAAAGTCAGTATAGTCAAGGAAATGTACTTAAAGTATTTAAAGTAAAAGTACCGAAAGCAGAAAAATGTTTTTTTAAAAAACTAAAACAAAACACACACACACACACACACACAAGAACCCCTCAAAATTAGGGAAAAAAGGAAATTGGAAATTGGAAAACTGGAAATTATATAAAAAGAAACTTGGAGACTTACATTTTTATTAAAATAATTGACAGATGTTCTGTGTATCAGTTGATTAATAAACTAATCATTGTAGTTGTACATGGGTAAACTGTTACATTTATGACAAAACATGATATTTTATAAACTCTTGTGTTTTTTTATGCAAAAATCTTAATTTGTAGTGACTAAAACTGTCAGATAAATGTAGTTACGTAAAAAGTACAATATTTCCCTGAAAAGGAAATACTTAAGTAAAGTACAAGTACCTCAAATTCATACTTAAGTACAGTATTTGAGCGGGGTGCCCAGCAGCTCACCTGATAGAGTGGGTGCTCCATGCACAAAGGCTTTGTCCTTGCATCAGCGGAGATTCAATTCCAACCTCGTTTCTGTAAAAAAAAAAGCCCAAAAATGAATAAAAAAAAAAAAAGTACAGTGCTTGAGTAAATATACTTCATAGTGTTCAACCACTGCTTAAAACAGGGACTATTTGACCAAATCCTATTATGTGCTTAGTCAGTCATTTCAGCATTTTTTCTGCCCTTGTTAGTGTGGATGGCACGTGGAAGGAGCTGACGAATGTTTTGTCGGGGATCTTCTGCGCTTCGCTGAACTTCATTGACTCCACCAACACTGTTCAGCCCAGTGCGTCCTTCAAACCACTGGGTATCAGCAACGGTACAGAGAGGCTTCTTTAAACTGCGTTTTGTTAAGCTCTCTAGTGATGAGCCTGAATAAAAGCTAATGCTGTGATCACAATGAGATGCTTTGAACTATTGCAGCATGCTGGAGGGATTCTGTCCAAGATGCATTATTTATATATAGACTGATTTCTATTTTTATTTTTTGTGTTGAACTTAAAGTGACGGACCACCGCTTCCTTCGCTATGCCACCCTACCCCGAGAGATTGTTTGCACTGAGAATTTGACGCCCTGGAAGAAACTCCTGCCATGTGGATCCAAGGTGAGTGTCTGTGTGTCTTCATTTATGTCTTTCTGCAAACATTCAAATAGTTTGTATGCTCTGTGTCAGTGTTCAAATGTTGGTGACTGCAGCTAACTCTTCTTCTGTGTCTTAATGTGGCCGTGTTTCACCTGCAGGCTGGTCTCGCTGTCCTGTTAAAGTCGGAGAAACTCTTCCACAGCAGTTTTCATTCCCAGGCAGTGCACATCAGACCAGTGTGTCAGGACTGGCAGTGCAAAACCACATCCTGGGAGCTCAGACAGACACTGAATGTGGTCTTTGACCTGCACACCCCTGGACAGGGAAAACGAGGTGAGCATTCTTCCTGTATTCACATTAAAAAGGTTACAACGGTATCAACCTGGACCCTCATTTTCTATGATTTTGTGTCTGGTTGACTTATTGAGACTACAATTTTTAAAAACTGGTCCTTGAGTAAGAGTGCTGCAGCTGGCAGCGGCAAATCAAGCTGCAGTGTAATGCAGGGGGGATTTGTGCACCGTCAGGTGTTTGTTTTGCCAGAGACAGACTATGATTATACCAAGTGTCTCACAAAATTATGGAAATGTTCCCTACAAAGATTGACCTTTTTGTTAAAAAGTATAAGTCATTCTGTTTAACCAGAAACAGCCCTGAAAAAGCTGGAGGCAAAGCTACCAGTCTCCATTTAAATAAACTGTAATTTTAGTGTGTATAGAGAAAGCATATTTTCACATCTTACTTTGCAAATTAAAGGTTTAATTCAACCAAATCAAAGTTGGTGATTGTTGGAACAGTGGAAACACGGAGCAAGATTGTTTTTGGGAGTTTTTCTTGTTTTTGTTGACTCTGAATGAGGTTTGTTTTACGGTGATAAAATTACTGTTTTTTTTAAATGGAGTCTGGTGGCCTTGATAATAGTGATTTCAGGGCTTTTTCTATTCAATCAAAAATAATCTTACTTTTTAATAAAAAGGTCTGTCTCTGTAGGGATCCTTTCCATAATGTTGTCAGACACTTACAATAACAACATGAGCCTGTTAGTGGCAAAAACAAGCACAAGCGGTGGACATAAAGTGATGGTGCACAAATGCTCCAAGTGGTTATGTTGCAACCTTTTTATGAGGCTGCAGCTCTCTCGCTTAATACTGGACCAATTTCAAAATTTCTTCCCTCCATTAGTCACAAAACAAGGGAAAATAGTTGAAAATACCAAAGTCATCCTTTAACTTCAGAGTTTCTGAGATTTGCTGAGTTTGGCAGTGGAAAAAAAAAACAAACATGTTGATGACTCCCTGGACTTTGTTAACTTAAGCTGTTTTTTTCCTTCAGAGTGGTCTCTGTTTAAGATGTTCTCTCGGACCCTGACAGAAGCTTGTCCACTGGCCTCCTCAAGTAAAATCTACATAGACATCACAGACAACCCTCAGGTTTGATTCCCACATAATTTCTTAATTCACTCAAAATGATGAGTTATTTCCCTTAATGTCAACTCAGCTGGAGGCAAAGAGTCAAATCAATATTAAGAACGAGATATTTAAAGTTTTCCTGAGGAGTTTAGTGGCGCTATGAAGCTGTTTAGCAATAAGCAGGCCCCTGTTTTGTTACACATTGTAAAGAAGACTGCTAACAAGTAAATATGGATGTGAACAATACAGGATTTAAAGGACTTTAAAAACTGGGTTTGCAAAACTTGGATGAAGTAAATGAATTTAAACAAGGCTTGTTTTGTTTTTTTTTTACAAGAAAACTTGACACCTTTAAAGATGATTTAAAATAGCTGTCGCTTGATGTAGAAGGTATCATCTTGGAACAGAACGTAAATGAAATCTGATGTCACTTTGCAGGGGGAGCAGTTTGAGCTGAGCCCGGCCACTCACCTGCTGAGCCAGGCAGTGGTGCTCGGGGACAGACGAACCTTCTCCGTCTACGATCTGACCCAACAAGTCACCTTTGGCACGGTGCGCTCGCTCAACCTGCTGATCCGCTGGAAATCCAGTGAGGGTGAGTGAGAACAGCAGAGCATGACACACAGCTTTGTGTCAGAGGCTGGATATAATTATTCATTATTCAGTGCAACAAGAAAGACTTACAATAGAGTTTACAAAAACGTGTCTACTGCTTCTGTTTGTCATATCTCCAAGCGCTGTCTGAAATCAGGTGGAATCATACAACATTAACTCCATGACTTTTTATATGTAAACTTGTTTCTCACCATTAAACCTCCTTGCCTCATGCTCTCTGCCTGCAGGTGAAATGCTGCGTCCCCTGCTCCACGCTGAGCGCTACGTGGCCGGCTACGGGCTGCAGACCGGAGAGATTCACACACTGATGTACAACAACCACCCCTACAGGTCTTTCCCTGTGCTGCTGCTGGACTCTGTGCCTTGGTACCTTCGTCTCTACATCCACACGCTCACTGTGACCAGCAAGGGGAAGGACAACAAGCCCAGTGAGTAACTAAAGAAAGACGAAAAGGAGAAGGACACAAAATTGCAAGCAGGGTCTGAAATGAACAATTACAAATGTGCCAAATGCCGGAGCAATTTGTCTATAAATGGATAAAAGCTACTCACAGCTGGTTACTTTTTGAAATTATAGGAGTAAGATCAGCCTTATACGAAGAATATATGTGAACTGAGACAAGTACAATTTAGATAATTAATAGTTATGTGATCCAAAACGTTAGTTTGATACTAAAGCTGCAAAATTAATCTGTTAGCTGTCAGCTGTTTAATTCATCCCCAACTAATTTAATAATAATCTGAGTATTTTATTTATTTAAGAATAACATTTTTAAAATTCTTATTCTGGCTTCTTAAATATGATTATTTTCTGTTTTATTTACTCCTTTATGACAATAAACAGTTTTTCTTTGGGTTGTGGACTAAATACATCTGAGTATGTGATCTTGGTCTTTTGGGCTTTTTTTGGCCATCTCTGACATTTTTCGACCAAACAACTAATCAGTTAATTGAGAAACTAATCGACAGATTAATCCACAGTAAAAATACTAATTGTTAGTTGCAGCCCTATTAGACACAACCTGTACTGTATATGCATGGCAGAATTATATGCACAAAAGAATTCTCTGATGTACTTTTACTTGTTAAAAATACTGTCCTTACACAGATAGGTTAAATTATTTCACTAGGTACATGAGTTACACATACCGGATGCTCTTAGTCTCTCTATAGGAATCATTTTGTCGTGTAATTCCATGCAGATGCATCTTTTCACCAGAGGGAGGAGAACTTGAGTCATATTTTCTTTCATGAAAGCTGAAGTAGACCAAGATTGTTCTACCTGCCTATCTTGGTGCTCGGTTCTTGTTCAAACATTCTGTATACATTATATGGAATACTTAGTATCATTTGTGGAGTATTGTATTATATGTACACAAATCAGTGAAACTACAAAGAGCTGTGGATAAACATTACAGCAGCATTTCAATAGCCACTTATGTTTTTTTTCCTCTGCCAGGCTACATCCACTACCAGCCGTCAAAGGACCGCGTGAGGCCGCACCTGCTGGAGATGCTGGTCCAGCTCCCTCCCAACTCTGTCACAGAGGTCACAGTGCAGTTTGAGAGAGCTCTGCTCAAGTGGACTGAATACACCCCTGACCCCAACCACGGCTTCTATGTCGGGTATGCAGCAAGTTCCCAAAACTGATTATTTCCAGCCTTTGCTAAAAGAGGATGCAGCACACATGTTGCTTCTCATGCCCCTTTAGAGGTTGCAGGGTGTTGTTTGATTTTAAGGGTTTTAAGAGTTGATGGTTTGAGAAAGCTGTAAAAGCTCTGCATTTGTTTTGAGGATTTTCCTTTTTTCTGACTTTCGAAATGACTAACATCTGTTTTTTCAACATTTAGATCTTCAGTAATCAGCTCTCTTGTACCAAGTATTGTCGCCATGGATACAAACAGCACTCAGGAACGACCACTTTTCAGCAGCTTGTAAGTATCAAATTGTTTGTTTTCTGAACAAAGTGTCCACTTTCGCTACTCATTCACATGTTGTTTGAGGTCCTGGAGGGAAACATGTCTCACAACACAAATCACATTATCCTGACTTGTTGTCTGAACTATTGCTAAAAAATAAAACTACTAAACCTGAAAAGTAGGAAGAAAGCTCACAATGGTTGGATTTGCACGGCAGATATTAGTGGAACAAAGATCAGTTCTTCAAAAAGAACAACTTAAAGAGTTCAATCAAATATGTTGAACTATTTTCAGATCTATCCTGCTGCTGCTGAAATTATGTCTTAGTATAATTGTAAATATAATCATGCAATTTAGGTGATGTGTGTATATGTCTAAATATAAACCTAATTTCAAAAAAGTTGGGACACTGTGTAAAATGTAACTAAAAACAGTGATCTGCCAATCCATTATAACCTATGTTCAATAGAATACAGTGTGAGATATGTAATATTCAAACTGATAAAACTATATTGGTTTTTGTAAATAGGCACTCATTCTTAATTTGATGCCTTTAACACATTTCAAAAAAAGTTGCCACTTGCATGTTTACCACCGTGTTACGTCACTCAGTAATCGTTTGGGGACTGAGGACACTAATTGTTGAAGTATTCAAAGTGGATGTTTTTTTCCTATTCTTGCTTGAAATAACTTTAGTGCAGGGCCTCTGTTGAAGTATTTTGTGCTTCAAAATGTCTTTGATAGACAGGTCTGGACTAAAGGCAGGCCAAGTACCTGCACGCTTTTACTACGAAGCCACTATGTTGCAGACTGTGCCTCATTGTCTTGTTAGAATAAGCGGAGATGTCTCTGAAAAAGATGTTGTCTGGATGGCAGCATATGTTGCTCCAAAACCTGCATGTGCCTTATAGCATTCATTGCACCTTCACAGATACTATCACAGATGATAAAATGTGAATTAATAAGATGATTAATAGCAAAGAATTTATAATCTTCTTCTTTATCTATTTTTATTTCTAAGTCCGTCTCACTTTTCTTCTCATATTCTCCTCGTCTTCTTTGTTTTCAATTTAGGTTTTTTTTTCTTTTCAAATTGTTTTTTATTTTTATTTTCACATATTGTCCCCTGTGAATGTTGTAAATCAGTAACATCTGTACATCTGTTGTTGCTTTGTTAGCATATCCATATTGTTTACAGGTGTTTGCACTCACTGGTGAGTAAAGGGGGGAAAAAAGAGAAGCACATTTGTCTGTGAAGTCGAATGATCAGATTTCCTGTCACCTTACAGTTTTCCCTGTAAAGAGGAGTCGACCTACTTCGTGCGTGTCTACACAGAGCCTCTGCTGGTCAACCTGCCAACTCCAGACTTCAGCATGCCTTATAATGTCATCTGCCTGACCTGCACTGTGGTGGCTGTGGGTTACGGCTCCCTCTACAACTTACTGACCCGGAGCTTCCAGATAGAAGAGCCCAGCCCGGGACTGGCCAAGAGGCTAGCCAACATCATCCGCAAGATGAGGGGCGTGCCGCCACTCTGAGGCTGGACACGGATGCCTGCTGGCTCTACTTTTAGAAAGGAAGTTTTCCTTTTGGTGAAACCACTGGTAAACATGTGATATTCAGGGAAGAACTGAGTCAAGCACTGGTATGGATGTTTTTGAAATAGTCAACTTGAAGGCTTTTTTTTAAAGGGAAGAAGACAAATTATTCTTTTGAACATGAATATATTCAGGATTGTTTCCTGCTGGCTAAGGATGAGAAAATATAGACATTTCTCTACTTGGATGGAAATAAGGAACTAAATCTGTGCAGTATGCTGCTATGGTAACTGCATCAGTGTTTGGATTTGATTGTTTTTGGTTTTTTTGGATGTCTGAAGTCATAACTCTGCTACATCATAATACAGCCACAGTGTCTCTGAGACATTTTGTTGCTATGGGTGGTAAAATGTTATTATAAATATGAGAATGACGGCCTTACACAGCATCACAAAGAGCTAAAATAGAAAGAAAAGATTACCTTTGTTCTCGAACTGCATTCCTGACCTGTTGATTGCTATCCTCCTGTCGGAAAAGAAAGAATAAAATTACTATATGAGTCAGAGATTCTCACTCAGACTGTCACATTTCCTGAAACGGCAGTTTTGACTGGATATCAAATAACTCTAAAAAGTCCAACAAAGAACTAAGATAGCCTCAAAGTCCAGCTATGGGCCATCCCATGATATGTCCTTTTTATTTAAGTTATCTTACACATATTTTGTAGGACTTTTAATATACGAGAAAAGAAGAAATGCCCATAAAAAATACTGAAAGTTACCAATCCATCATTTTTCAAAAATTTTACAAGCGATGTTATTACTTGCCTGAAACTACTTGTTCTATATAAAAGGAGAAACCCTCTTACCAAACATTTATTTTGCACTTGTTGGTTGTTGGATGCATGCTTGAATGTTAAAAGATTACTTCACTAACAAAAAGACCATTTGTGTATCAGTCACTCACACTATGTTACGCTTAATTTGTGAAGAAAACCGTTTTTCTCACATTCTTCCACAGTGAACGGAGAATCCAAAAACATACTTTGTTAATTGAAATAAAAGGGGACTGTGTTTAACAACACATATTAACAAATATCAAAACATCTGTTGACAAACTGTCACACAGCATTTTTTTTCTAAAAATGCGTGCGTTTAGCAAATACTGAGCCTGCAATACTGATCATCAATGAAAAAAAAACAAACCTAAGCTTACGAGTGGCGCGCCCTGAGCGTATGTGCATGCCAAGACACGCTACTCAGCCATACATTTGACTGTTTGTACCGTGTGTTTTAAATCATAATGTTTAAGTGAAGATGCATGTTTTCGGGAAGCACTGAACACATGACTGGATAAATGAGACTTTGATTATACTGCAGGAGCTGTGAGTTTGTAAACATGTTTTAATGTGGCTTTGCAATTGTTATACACGGCCCCCGTTTACTTCAATTCATGAGGAATGCTCGCTTTTTTTGGATTCTCCATTCACCATTCAAAGCATGTTAGAGGAACATAGTTTTCTTTGCAAATTTAATGTAACACAAGGTCAGTAACTGATATACAAATGGTCATTTTGCAGCGATGTATTCCTTTAAATGTGATTGTCAGCAGATATCTTCATAATCATTTGCCTTTAATTTGTCAGGTCATTAATTCACTCATCAGTTCAATGCAGTTTCAGTGTCTTATTTATAGAGAATTGAGGTCTGTTATAATGGAAAGTACCATAACCCTGCCATTAAATACTTTCATACATCTGTTGAACTCTTTACCTGAACAATCCTTTATGTTCATCTGCCTAAAAGTCCATTCTGGTTCACTTATGAGTGAACTTGAGTATTTAAAGCAGTACTGTTTGTGTGTTTTATGCCTTTTCAATAAACCGTTACATCCCCTCGCCACACACACATTTTATTCAGACGTATAGCAGTGAAAGTAGGTACACCGTCCTACACTGCACCAGAGCTGGAGCTGTATTACTTCCCACTGAGTGCCCACATTTTTGTGTAAACAAACGTGGCCCCTCTTCTGGCAGACTCCAAGAGCACAAACACAGACGTCTCTGTGTTTGGCCGGTCAACGAGTCTCACCCCTGCACGTTTAGCAACAGTGTGGAACAAAAACAAAGGAAAGAGCAGCATTCCACATAAATGATGTTCATGTCTGGTCAGCTGCAAACAATGTTCTCTCTGCGTAAGCATATATACACGGCCAAAGAACAGTCAGTTTTAAAAGGATGCATCACACTCAGTCACTTTTATAAAATTACAAAAATAAACTAGGCTGTTTGTATTGAAATCAACCCGAGCAGCATTTTCAGATATGTGAAGTTGTGGTGTAACAATTTTGAGCTGCAGACGTTCTTGGCCACCTCTTTGCATAGTTTTGTTTTCTGCCAGTAAGCACTTTCCATTCTCAGCTTATTTCGTCATTTATTTACTCACCCGAATTCTCACTTAATAAGCCCCTAAAACAAATCTGTAAAACTGGAGACCTATAACCTGCAAGGTGATGAATACATAAGACATTTCTGGGGCCTTGAAACGTTTATTGGTGAAATAATGCTAAAAAACAACAACAACAACAAAAAAAACCCAAACAAAACAACCCACCCAAACTCTAGAAGTAAGAGTACAGTACATTTTTCATCCATTTAAAATACACTTGAAGATACAATAATAATACTTAATGCAGAAATACTGGCAAAAATGTTGCATAAGATTGTAAACTAATGGAAGTTCAAACACAAACATACTGTAGGTCTTTTGAAGACTATAAATGGCAGCCTACCAACTATGGTCCACCTGCAAGTTATTAAGTTCTTCCTTTTCCAAATGTTGAGTACAATTTTTGTATGTACAGAACTGCAAGTAAAAGGCACTTAAAATGGCATGTTAACTATATTAAAAGGAGAACTTAACCCTCCCTCCTAAAGAATCCAGCTTTGTGCAAACCAATGCTCAAACATTTTACCAAAGTGTGCAACTATCGGTTAAAAAAAGTGACCATACATTTTGAGTATTGTTGCATGAAAGAAACCAAACAAGTGCCCCACGTGTAGCAGAGTTGCTGAGCCATCCAATCAGCAGGGCTCACTGCAGGCATGCCCGCAGGTCGTCCTGCAGCACTTCTGCTCTCCTGGACATTGACCATCATGATAGCAGTACTCTGCGCACATGGGGGTTCCCTGAGGAAGAGCGCAGCGACCCCGCTTCACTGATGAGACAAATACATGGTGTCAACACATTGACACACTACTGCTGCAGTATTGCTGTTTTTTTTTTTGTTTTTTTTTTTTGCCACTGTTGCTCATATCTAACCTTTGTAGGGTGCAGTGCACTCATGTCCACATCCATTGTGGCAGCACTTCTCATCATTTGGGCAGTCGCTGTCGTTAGAGCAATATTCTGCACACGGTCCTGAGCCCCATTTCCTTCGAGGACACACTCCTGGCTTGGCTGAGGGCAGAAGAGAAATTATTATATTCAAAAAGGGCCAAACATTTAAAAAAGACTGTCCATGCTTGATTCCCACTTCAGTTCAGTCACTGAGGTTTAAAAGCAGAGAAAAAGTTCAACTTTGTGGCTCGTACTGAAAGCAGGAGGGACACAGACAGCTCCACAGTCAAAGACACAGCATTTGTGGTCAGCGGGACAGTCTTCATCACACACACATCCCTTATGTGATGGGACAACATTTAGGCGACGGGGGCAGTGGCCTGGTTTGGGAAGAATCACTGAGAGAAAGAGGCAGTGAAGCAGAACAGGAGACACATCAGCTGTGGTCACTGGGATAACAATGTAGGTGTGTGGCTGGGTTTTGTAGTCAAACACTCCAACGTGCACAAAAAACAAAGTACACAGAATATTTGCAGATTGCACATTAAAAACTTAAGTTAAAACAAACGTACCTGTTAAATTGCCGTCAGCTCCTGCAGCAAAAACGATGTCAAAGTGCACGAATGCACCAAGTGCCAAAATCAGTGCACAAACCGCCAACCAGTGGTGCTCCATGTTGACTTCTTTCTCGCAAGAATGTGCTCCTGTTTGGACAAATATCCCAGTACACAACCTGCAGGCTGAGGAGCCCAGGCACAGGACGCTGGGTCCCTGTGCCTGTAGAGTTACACTCCTGTCTCTGCACTTTTAATTAAATGATTTCTACATCAGTTTGCATTTTTGAAGGTTGTTCTTGTACACTATATAGCAATCTATATTTTGTTGTGACTTAAATGAAACTAGAAAGCTGACAAAAGTATTATCAAGAATCATTTTGTCACAGAAAAGCATCTGGATGCTCTAAACGCTGTGAACTCTGATAACTAAAGTTTGACTATAGTAACATTTTAAAGGTTGTTTAGACAGTTCAGGTATAATATCACACACATGCATTAGCTACGACTGTATTGTTGAGCACGTTGTGGTAAATAAGGTTGTCTATAATTCATCAGCTCTTGCTGTTATTATGCCTCTGCACTTCACCTTAGTGCTGCTATTCATGCTCCTTCAAGCTAAGAACTTTATGCTGTTACCATGGTGTCTACAGGTATCACACACACACACACAACCACAAATTTAATGTTTTTTATGACCTTTAAGATAATTTTTAACCAAACTGGAACTTTTTTTTTTCTTTAGACAAAACATCTTATTCAAGCATTGCGGTAAGCATAAAGGTTAGTATATGTGGTTTCATGCAAAGGAAGATAAATGTAGGAACTAGTTATTAGAGTGAGTTAGGCTGCATCTTACCATACAGTAAGTGCAACTATAAAGTAAAAAGACAGTATCATACCGTGGCCCTGAGGGTGAAAACACTACATATCTGAAAACATTCACATAAAAAAAATAAAAAATCCCAAAACAAAACATTTCAGAAAAAACAAATCCCAAAATGCTAAATTCTCCAAAGCGCTACAACTACCATGATTTTGAAAAAACATTTAAAAATGAAAAAATGGAAAAAGATAAAATATCTGCAGTAATTAAGATCTCCCAAATTTAAGACTATTTAACAACTTTTAAGGCCTAAGATGTATAATAACGCTTTAATGACCTGCCATCACCCTGTGTTACATTTAACTAGGGTGCATTTTACCAGTACAATGTTTTTGTCTGTATTGGCTTATTTTCTGACAATAGATTGTACAAATGTATTTCTCTTTCTCCCATGCATAAGAGTTGTGAGTCTGACCGTGTTGCCATCTGTTGGCAGAATCAGGAGTTACATGCTGTTAAATGGAACTTAGTTTAGTCTGACAACAGCAAACACTGTCCACGTCTTAATGTTCTTTTTACTCTGTCGGGGATATCAGGGACAAGCAGCTCAATTTGTTACTTGTCAAGACAGGTTTTTAGGGATGAGATAAGTGGACTACTCATCATTAACGTTAATGCACAACTTAAGAACAGCTCTTTCCAGGTAAAGTCAAAATATGCCAGCAATTTGGAAAGGAGGGACATGACTACATACCATCACATCCCCTTTTGAAAACAGTGGAGACTATAACAGGACAAATAATTTGAATAAGTGCAGAGCAGAAGGGAGGTCCTCAAAATGTGGAGAAAGATGGAGCAAAGTGGTTTTTCCAAACAAATAGATATCAGTCCAACAAAACAAGGCCTCCCACCTCTGAGAACAAACAAACCACAGCCCTAACTTACTCAGCTAAAAAAGAACTTCACCAAAACAACTAAAATAGCAGCACAAACCAATTATCCTATCGCTTCAAGACAAAAAAACAAAAACAAAATACACAAATGAAAAGTGTATAGGGTATGCAACTTACCTTCTATCCTCAACTTTACATTACATCCATATAATTGGTTAAGTTTGCTCAACTGAGCGGCATCTCAGGTTGGCCAAGCACAGTAAATCAAGAAGAACGACCTCTTTGAGCGTGCTCCTTTTTATTGATGAGCCCAAATGATGATTGGCTAGCTTGAAGTCTGAGGGAGCCAATGAGCAGGCCGGCCTGACTGCACAGGTGGAAACCAGTCAGGTTGTTATCGCCTGGAGAGAAAACAGACAGAAAGAGAGAGAGAAGCAGGGTGGAAGAAACAAAACACAGCAGGCACTTCTCTGCTGGCACATAACACACACTGATGAAAAGAACTGCTCTCACAATATTTTAATTAAAAGGAACAAGAAGTTTCAGTTAAAGGCTTAGTGATGTCGTTGCTTGGAGCACAACAGTTTCATTCACTTTTATCCTCGCACTCTTCTCATGCATGTGACCAGCTTTATTTTTCTTAACTGATGAATAATGAGTCACTTGGACTGTGGACAGACGGAGCGACAGACAGATACGGTCCATCATTGTCTTCACTGAAAAGAGAAAAGCCTTTATAAGCACCCCTTATCTTTAAAATACAAGGTCTGTTTTAGGAATGGCTCCTCTCATTTTTATTTTAAATTAGAATAATTTTAAAAACAATTGAGATTTTTTTTCCATTCTTAACTAACCAGGAATCAGGAATTTGTATCAAAAATATCACAGAAACTCTCATTACCTTAACTTACTTTCAAAGAACAATTAAAATGACTGAATGTATAAATTCCTTCAAATAATAATATATATCAGAATAGTGTAAAATTACTAATAAAAACAGATACCAACAAACATCAGAATAAAATCACTTAAAGCTTTCAAAGAATAAATAATAAAATGACTGAGTTTATAAATTCCACCAAATAATAAATATCAGAATAGTGTAACATTACTAATTAAAACAGACAAGATACCAACAAACCATCAGAATAAATTCACTTGAAGCAGATCCTGGAACAATCAACACTTCAAACACTTGAAATGAAACGAGCACAGCTGAAGTACGCAGCTCAGCGAGCATCACAAGGTGAAATAAACAACTGTGTCTACAGTGCAGAGACCTTTGGCAGCTCTGAACGAGGCTCCATCAGGGGAAAAACAAAGCGTGCAGACCTCTCTTTACACTCTGGACCTCCTCTTCTTGCTACAAAAGGTACATGAGAAGAAAAGGAACATTTATGATACATACTTCATTTAAATCCTTACACAACATTGTCTGAGTCATGAACTCTCCCCAGACTGTACGTTACATTTCAGGATTTCAGATGAGGATTGTAGTGCTGACAGAGTGAAGGACACTGAGTGAAAGCCAGCGTAGTTGTTGTGGTCTGTTCCACACTGAAGAGCCACCTGCGTGGCGTCTACTCACCATCTCACTGAGGAGTCTGTCCTGAACTGACTTCATGTCTTTTCTCATTAGGCACATCTGAGAAGAGCACACAGAGCAGCAGGGATTTTAGGGCGGTAACACAGAATATGACACATTCAGGACAAGCAGGGGACGAGTTGACACATTAGACCATGAGATAAGCAAAACGTTATTCAGCCACCCAGCAAATAATCATTGGACAGACAGGTTGACAGGCAGACGTGACATGCCCTATTAAAAAAAAAAGATGAACTGTGAATGAATGTTCTTCATTCATAGCCTCCTGAGCTTCAGATTTACACAGCTAATTACACATCTAACACTCAGGCAACACAATGGAGCACGAATTAGATGTGAGCTGTGAACTTTAGGTCTGAGGATCACACCTGGATGAGAATAATCTCTCCTCATACTCCAAACTGTGACACACGTTATTCTGGAGGGCTTTCTTCAGCGTCTCATTTCTGGAAGGAAGGAAACAGAGATCACACAACCAAATGAGGGAGAGACGAAGAAGGTGAGAAAACACACGAGCTCAAGGTAAAGGACAAATGTAACTATACTGTTGGGGGATGGGGGGTGAGGGGGCCTGTGATGAATTCTACAAATGTGGAGAAACATGGATCTGATCAAGAATGAAAAATAAACTCTACAGTTTGGGGGAAATAATGTGGACAAAAAGAAGCAGCTCGTCCATCTCACAGCATCACTGCTCTGAATCATGAAGACAGTCAGATAATACGTAAACGAGGTGCTTTCAGCAGAAAGAACTGAGACACTCATGTATGGCTAGAAGAGACAATGAAGAGGGTCAAAAGCATGCATGCTTTGACCGAAATTAGACAGAGGGGAATATTTGTTAAATCTGATCTTGTCAAGTTAAAAGAACAGTGTTGAAATCCTGCTTTTATGAGTGCCCCGTTTCATGTGTGTAAGGACACTGTTTGGATCATATGTTAATGAAAGCATGGGGAGAGGAGAGGCATGCTGATGAATCTGGATGCTCTATATTAACTCAAAAAATCAAATACTTTGTGATCACTTATTTAAAGCAACAATAACCAAAAACCTGTGTACAACAAAACGGTCCTTTGCAGACAGCGCTGCCCGGCTGGATAATAGTAGGGACAAGCTTGCTAAATAAACATCGGTGAACTTAGTTAAATCATATGAAGAAACACTGGCCACATCCTTTCTAGCTCAGGGTGCATATTTGGCTTACGATGATAAGCCTGAAGAAGAATTTATTTTTAGTGCTTTTTAATCCATGTTTCCCTGAACAAGTGTGAGAATATTTGGCATTTACTATATGGAGTATTGGGCTTGTCAGAACTGGATTGATAAGAGTGTAGCAGAAAATCAGAACTAAACAAACAATGTGGCTTTTACAGTGCTCTGTCTCTCTCTCTCACACACACACACACACACGCCAAAAATCCACCTTATGGTTTCCTGCTCCTTGTAAGAATGGAAAGCCACAACCTGCTTTTGCCAGTAGATCTGTGGAAGAACAGAAACCAAACACTGATCTGAAACTGCTCAAACAAGCATCAAGAACACATTATATTTAGTGACGGTCGCATCTGACTGATTATTGTATGATGCAATATTTTGTTTGATGATGCTACTGTCCTCATTCTCCCCCAAACATGTTGAAAAAGTGTGTCTCTGTGTGTAAAAAGGAAAGAGCAGAGAAGAAGAGGCATACAGCAAGGTCTTTCTCCATGTTTTTCAGCACAGTGTCATTCTGCTCCAGTTTGCGGATCTCTTTCAAGAGGACGTTCTGAACCTCTTCCAGCCTCTGAGTCCTGTTAAGAGGAGACAGAATAAACCAATGCTAGGACTGATCTGTTTTGTTTGTTTTTTACACATTAACATTAATATATATATGTAAACATTCATGCAATACACGTATCTACATACATGCTGAGTAAATATCACTAACATAAGACGATCAGAAACTCCCATTTATTTCTATTTAAACTTTTTTCTTTACCTTTTAGAATAAATTTACCTTGAAGATAGTAATTCACTGAAACTAAACTAATATAAATTTTGCCAAGCACTACAGTGATGTTTCATAACATATTTCAATCATCTTGAAAACCTCAAATAATTTTGAGAGGGGATAAAGGTAAAAGGACTGCCTGTTCAGCTAGCCAATCTGCCGCCTGCTGCCAGAACGATGTAACAACAGGACAATACCAAAATAAATGCATTACATCCATCTCCTCATCAGCACAAAATCTACTATTATCTCTAATCAGCTTTTATCATCAGTTATTTTGACCTGACCTAACTGACCTGTTTTTGGTAACTTGTATGTTGAGGGAGGAGACATGTTGCTGGACGGTCTTTAATGACTGCTTGTTGTAAACTTCCACCATATTATGACGATTCTGAAAACAAATTCATTTAATAGATCGTGGTTCAGTTAAGCCATCATTAAACAGCATTTCAAGATTGTGAAAACATAGCTGACGAGATAGAAAGTGCTCAAGAGAACATGTGAGAAAACACTGCTCAAAAAGCAGCTTTCTAAAAGACACAGGGTCATCCCTCTTAACACAAAACGCACATTATTTTTTTGTTGTGTTGTGCCTTCTCTAAGTCTTTCATTATGTAGATAATGAGTCAGTGATGAAGTAAATGCTGCATGTTCTCCTTCCCTGTTGATGAATGAAATGTGCGTGCTTGTGTGTGTATGCGTGTCCGACCTGAAACTTCTTCTTCAGCTCAGTGCTGAATTGCTGGCACAGGTTACTTGGGTTTACAGCAATTTTTGGCATTTCAAAATCTTCATCCATGTCCATGTCTGTCTCCCAGTGACTGAAGCTTATCGTGCGGGAAGACGTCACGTGGCTCATCTCATCCACAGGAGACACCTCAGCGACTGAGGGTAACAGACCGATCGATAGCGTTAACATCCCCCCGACAAAACTTTAAATCATACACTTGCATACAGTGTTTTCTTCCAAAGCTAAAAAAAGAATGCATTGAATATTTGAAAACATAAACGTCTCTGCAATGTGGTTATCTAAACAAGACAATGATGAAAAATACTTTTTTTTTAATTATCTCAGCTATTACAAGAAGTACTTTGCTGTTGGTATACATTTGGTCAAATATGCTCATGTCTTGCTCCAAAAAAAAAAAAAAAACAGCATGGCAACAGCCTAAATTCCAAACTCAAGTCTTCAATATGGCAGTCCACAAAGTAATGGGTGACATCACGGTAGGTAAATCCATTACTTATACAGTCTATGCATTGGACACACACACATCATTTAGCCTGCTTTCCTCAGCTTCTAAATAACTTTGCTCTCTCCAGCTCTGGGCCTGACCACAAGGTCTGGTTGTTGAATCAATGAGGAAATACACGTATGATCCCACACAGGAGACAGTGTGATTACTCAAGGTAAAACTAGTAAAAGTGGCCACGTTTAAGACTTTAACACATTTAACACTGCAATTATGGATCTCTGTTATTACGTTAATTGTGTAACATATAGCATGTAAATGATGAGTTAGCAAGTACGTTATAACCAAGATTCCTGATGAACTCTAGCTTAACTAAATCACAGAATATCTCAAATATACAATCAAACCAAAGAAACAAGTTTTGTTGGTTGATGAAATGACACGATCTTCATGCTGTCAGACAACATGGTGACATTCATAATACTTGCGTCTGTTAAAGTATATGTTTTTCATGTTTACATGAGCATTTCTCTGCAAGCAAGGCGCTGACTTCCCAATAGAAGTTAATGTATCAGAACTTTGGAAATTCTGTTCCCAACTTAACTGACAAGTATTTACTTAGCAGGTAACCGGACTTACAGGACTTGAACAACTTCCTTGGTTTCATTCGAGGAGAACGCTGCCCTCTCATTTTGCTTTGCTTCCTCTCTTCCTTCTCATCTTCCTCAGAATTACTGGACGAGATGTGGCGCTTGCGACTAGGTCCTGTGAGAAGAACCAGCAGCTATAATACATTACCCAGTATACAACTGTTAAACACAGAAAACAAATCAGTGATTTGACCGTGGGGGGCATCATTATATGGAATTACATTAGAGGAAATATTATGTTGAATTGCAACATTTTATGTGCAGATGGGACCAATCTGCAACTGTAGCACCTGTCAATGACAAAGCTTAACACAAAAGGTCTTTTACCTGAGATATGAAGCTGTTCAGAAGTCGGGTCTCGGTCTGAAGATGGTGTTTTCTGTCACGACAGACAGTGATGCATTAGTTGTTTGTTTGATGACAAAAGCTGTTTTAAAATTATAATAATTAACTGAAGGAGTTAATGGTTGTTCAGTGCATCTAACTATCCAATTATAGCCAGTTTACCATAAAACATAAAGTGTGGTAAAGCCCTACCTCTGCTTTATGAGGCACAGCCGGGGCAGGAGCGGGGCTGTCCTTAACTCTACTAATGAGTACTGATGACTTGGACGACTGGCTCAGTGAAACCCAGGACGCTGAAGACACTTTACTGAAGCCATAGTGGCTCCCCTGGTTGATGGTGTCGTCAAGGAATGGAGACTGAGGAGGAGAGGGCATAGACGGTTTGTCCTGCTCGAGGAGTGTGGATGTCAACAGTGGTCGAGTGGACAAAGGAGATCGACCTGATGAGGGTCGACACTGCTGGATTGGACTTATCTGGAAACAAATAAAGGAATGGAGAGGGACAGAAAGTGGTGAGAAAATAATGGGCAAGAAGAAATATGGCCACTCATTTAGTCGTTATCTAATCACCACGTCTGTCATGGATTCGGGACAGTAGAATGACAGACATTTTCAACAATGCATTAAGAGGCACAGATGAAGAGCTGCAGTGCTATTATCTGCTCTGTCTGGACTTAAATGGGTCATTTTAATCAAGTTGCTTAACCATTGAGAACATCATGTGCAATTCCAACAGTTTCTGCGTAATTACATGATGCATTTATGAGGGAAAGTTGAATCTCTTCACACTCAAAGTAACACACACACTCCTGAGAATGGCTTGGTAAAACCTCCGTCCTCTGTTGTTAACCCTAACAACTGTTAGCTGTTGAGATTCAATGTAACCAAACTGCTTTAAGAGCAAACCCCAATGATCAAAAATGATTGTTTATTGGGGGGAAGTGCTACTTCTTTACTTTCTCTGCCCACGTTTTCTCAGCTGGCCTGGGAATTTCAACCAGCAATGTCTAGGTCACATACCTACTTCCTTAAATTCTAGGTTACTGATTATGAAGGCCTTCAGTCATCTAATAACTCACACCTCCGTTCATATCACTCCAGTGATTCTCACGCGACTGTCGAGTGACGTCAATGACTTCCATGTGGTGCAAAGGTGTGTGTGAATCACTAAAAGATGTTAAATACCAGAGAACTCCCCACCAGTCACCAGAACTGGTGAAGACTCTGAGGTGAGCAGTTAAACTTTTTGAAGATTATTAAGTCCAGTTGCATTTGACAACTACAACATAGTTTTGGCTGCACTGTCCGGATACTGTATCTATCATTGGGGTGAAACAGAGCATGCAATTCTGAATGTGATTGCAACCTTTATCACATATATGGCCATGAGAACTACATAGGGTGTCAGAGAGGTGCTGTTTTACCTCTGCTGCACTCAGTCCAGTGGGAGCACCGGGTGCAGAGGTTTGACCTCTGGGGGTCAGTGAAGGGAGAGAAGGGATGGACTGGATGGATTGAGTCTTGGATGAGCTGTGCTTCTTTTCTCCACTGTAGAAAGAGGAGGGCCTGAAGTCTCCCTTACTGCTGACTGTAGAGTGAAGTTTGGGTAGCAGGCGGATTGGCGAAGGGGTGTCCTTGCAGGGAGGGTCCGGGGAAGCAGGGAGTGGGGATCCTTGTGGGGTGAGGAGAGGGGAGCAGGTCAAACCCAAAGTTGGGGCAGACCTCTCAGCAGCTGTGAGGATCCAAAATAAATACAGATGTTTAAGCAGCTGGCCTCAAAAGTTGCAGAGAGAGTAGAAGGTCAATATATACATGCTTTTCTGCATGAAGGTGAGTGACAATGCATTTAGTACAAACAGATTAATACACACATTTTACACTTTTACAGGGAGTTAATACAAGATATCTCATGACTGGCACTTGGCATAATAAATAATCCCCAAAGCCAGGTGCCTTGACTTACTCGAGTTAGTTTACATGCAGAGTTGCTACAGTAAGTGTAAATCAAACATTATCTTGCTAAACGATCTTTTTCAATGATAGGAAACAAGTTTTGTAAGTGTCAAAAGGGCTCTTCACTAATATACTGCTCTAGACCTTTCTCTGTTTGGCATGTTTGTTGATTTTTACTTTTACTATTCCCTGAGTTACTGCCTTTGCATTGTCTGTCAAAGCACTCAGTAAACAACTGTTTTGAAAGATGCTATATAAATAAAGTTATTATTATTATTATCATTATTATTATATTTGGCAACTGCAATGGAAATCATTTAACCCACTATGAAACATGAACTGATGTTAGCAAACAATTGGTAAGTGGCTTTCCAAAATCTTACATCTCATCGTCTCGATCGCAGCAGGGGACGGACAGAAAGAGGACTGGCGGACAGCCAAGGACTCATTTAATCCATTCATCTGTTCTTGAGCAGGAATGGCAATTTTCTTTTTCAACTTTGAAAGTTCTGGAAGAACTTTCTCAGGTTTCTGCTGTTGAGGAACAAATTGTTTCTTGATCATCAAACAAAAAAGACATATACCTCAATGGGAGCATTAATGTTTAAAAAACAGCCCATTCTCAGCTTAATATAGCTATAGAGTGGCATGATTTTTTTCCCTTTTGCTTTGAAATGATATACAGTATGCTGTATTTAGATATGTAATGTATACTTATCAGCTGAACATGCTTTAGGGATGTTTCTCATGTTTCAGCTAGCCATTCATTAATGCCATAACATTCTGCACTGAATAGCATATAATTTTCATAATGTATTTTTCTTTGCAGAACTGAACATTTGCCCAATGGGAACATTAACAGACAATCTCCAAAATAAAGCTTATATCATCAGATGTGCTTAATTCACAAAGCATATTGTTCAAAAGGTAAGCTGGAATGACCTAAACTGAGGGCTGGGGTCCCACCTTGAGACCAGATGGCTTTTTCAGATCTGACTGATTGTTTTTTTCCAGTCTCCTGTTTGTATCCGTGGAATGTTCAGGTTGTTTTCTCTTCTTTGCTTCTGGAGCCTCCAAATGGGTTTTTTCAGTCTTCCCGTGCTGGCCTACAAAATATTTCTATTGGCAGAAAAACCAAAAAGGAATTAAACATTTAAAGTCTACTGCTTTTCTTTGACATACTGTCAACAAGCTAAGCGTGATTTTGCTTCAGAAACATTCACTCTAGAAACAGTATTCACATTTTTCAAATGCCCACTAGCCACAGTTGTTGCCTCATTAAAATGATATCACATCAATAATACCAAAGTTTCATACCAAAGTGGGTGGCTGCTCTGACTTCGACTCCACCTCCGCCTCTGACCGGCTGCGACGATGGTTGTTCTCCACATTCACATAACTCTTGGTTGTTTGCATGCTGGCAATCTTTTTCTTTGTCACTTGATTTGCCGTGTGAGTTTTATCAGCATTCTCCAGATGATTAGTGGAGGAGTGCTATTATTATGAGGACAAAGACAGTATGATTTCAGTCTATCTCCAACAGCATTATAATTAGATAACATTAATGTTTGACATGTTTGTACAAAACTCACTGCAACTGTGTGACAAACTACGTGACACCTTTGACTGCATGAGAGATTGTATCATTCACTTTTGAGCTATTTGGAGTTAAGATGTCTCTTACTCTTACTTCTCTCTCCCACTGATCTGTAACATTATTTAAATTAACAATACATCATAATTGGTATATTGGGCAGATCCACAAGACTTAATAACTCAGATGGACACTGAAGATAAAATATTCTGATCAGGACAAACCTAATTTTATTGGCATGTGCATTCACAATAAGAGCGACAACCAGAAAAGAAAGTGACATAAGATAAAGAGAAGTATTTTACCTTTGAAATGGGAGGCTCCTCTGATTCTGACTGGCTGTCATCAGTGTCTGGCTCCTTGTAGTTCTTGGCAGAGGTGGCAGCAGTTCTCCGAGGCCTCCCGCCTGCTGCAGGTGGTCTACTGGGTTCTACTGTTGGCTTTACTGCCTTGATTGGTTGCCCTACTCTCCTCTTCACATCGGGCTTCTTCTGATTACACAACAGTGACACACTGTGGCTGTGAGTGATAGTGCATCACAGGCTTGAGGTATATTATGTACAAAAAAAACAACACTGCCTTACCTTAATGGGATTGGTAGCACTGTTTACAGGTTTTGGAGAGGTTGGGGGTAGACCTGGGGATTCAACTGTAATGAAAGAAAGCCTGATTTGTTTATGGAAATATCATGTTTTTAAATAACTATCAGCATTCAGTCCTAATGCAATTATTTCAAGATTGTGAGCAAGCGTGTGAGTTTATTGGCCTACACGAAGTATGAGGTGACACAGCTTTAGGCTTGACGGGTGCCTGTCTGGAGTATTTGGCAACTTTGGGCTTATGTTTTCTGCTCGATTCCCTCAGCCAGCTGACATCTGTTGTGACATAGTCAGTGTCTGTGTCACTGAACAGATGCCTCTTCACATAACGCTTCTCCTGCAACACACAAGGTCGCAGAAGACAGGGAAGGAAAAAAAAGAAAGAAAGAAAGAAAGAAAGAAAGAAAGAAAGAAAGAAAGAAAGAAAGGCATTGCTGCATAATTGCTCTAACCAGAGACATAAACAATACTTTTAATAAAGACATCACAGTACAATGAAAGTATACCTTTACCACAGGTTGTTTTTTCTTGGTTGTGCTGTGGAGCGCTGAGGAGTCATGGATGCCACTGTCAAACAATACAAGGAATATGAAATTCATTTTTAATACAAAATTTTAACAAAAGGCTTCTGTCTAAAAGGTTGCATGTCAGACCTACCTGCTTGATATGGCTGAGATGTTGTTGAAGGTTTTATTCTTCCCCTAAGGAGCAACAACAAAAACTTTAAACACCCCACAGTGGCATACTGAGTACTCAGGTATAATACATTTAGGCATCAATGTATACAGTTACATCGGTTATTAGTAATCATCTATTATTAGTTATTAGTAATATTTACCCCAGCACTTAATGGTGAATCGCCGCTGAATGCGAAAACATCTTTTCTGTACAACAGAATAAAAGGCATTAAATGCGTCTCTAAATGCACTGAAAACCACAAAAATATCAAAATGTCCCTCAAATATTTTAACTGAATTAAATGACCTCTGCCTTGTAGAGTTTGCTGTGGTTTTGTTGTTGGATTTCATGAGGCATACTTCTCTCTATAGCAGATAAAGACCATATTTAGAAAATCAAGCAGGAGAAGAGTAACAAAGTTGCTCATCACCATATAGTAATAATGACTTACTTTAGCTGTTGATGACCAGCTCATATTGAAAATCGGCCTATAAGATAAACAGTCAACAAGCAGCACAGTTATGCTAACAATGACATTTGTTCATTTACTACTGTACAACATATTGTTGCTTTACAATTAACATTTTGTATACCTGTTGACAAGAGGAGGAATCCAGCTCTGAGGGATAATTTCTGCATCTTTTGCTGTGGATTTGGTGTTACTCTCATAACGGCTAGAGATGAGCTTCACCATGCTGCCTGCAACCTCTGCATCTCTCTGCACAGAGACAGAGAAGGTGTGAGAATTGCAATATACAACATTAATAATCTCAAAATAGTCTGTAAGATGTTTTGAGCCTACAGAAATCATACCTTCTCTTTGCTTGAAAGGTCCCAGTTAGTGTCAGCCTTAACATTATGTGGTACTCTCTTGTGCAGAGCTTCTGTTGTGGTGGTCTTAGCTGGAGCTTTGATTAGAGCTGCTTGTGCCTCCACTGACATCTGACGTTTGATTTTCCCTTTGGCCGAGCCCTTTCTCTGGGCCTGCTGTTCTTTGGGAGCACACCGTTTTGAAGCGCAGCGCTCCACAGAGCCTCTGCCTTTAGCCTCTCTGATATCAGATGGCTCCTGAGGTGCAGGATCTGGGTTCCTCTCATTGAGGACCTGCTTCAGGCGCTGGGTGAGTTCTGTATGAAATTGCTTTTGGCCAACTGAGCTTGAGCCTGAAACTGACAATCTCTGTGCTGAGGACAGGCTCTCCTGCTGTCGCTCCAGACTTGAAAGAGACTCTAAAGAGAAAAAAGAATATAATTTCGAAACAAAATACAAGCTTGATGACAACAACAACAACAGTTTTTTCTTACTAAACAAAATATTCCGTAACATCTTCGATAGTGAAGATATTTGATGACCTCTTTGCTTACCAGGTCTTGTTAGAGAATTGATTTTCTGTGTGGGCATCATTAGCATTTCAGAGACTGACAGTTTGCTCCAGTTTAAAGATCTGATATCGGAACAAATATATGTTAAGATATACACACTATATATACATACTGTATCAACAAAAATGCACAACATTACCAATCAGAGAATCAGCTACTCTGATAGCAGTAGATTTGCAAACAGTGTGGAGGTTCTTACATGTTTCTCCCAGTTGTGGGTTGGGTGTCAGGCACGTAATTGGGCTCTGTAAGTAAAAAGATCAGTGGATGGCTCAAGAGTCTCTGAAGAAACACAATGTAGCGGTATTTTCTGTCTAAGCTTAAGTCCACAGCAAGTCATTATAGCAATACAATACCCAGAAGCTGCTCCTCTCCCTGTTCAGCCAGTGGTATGCTCTGTGAGGCAAGCACAGACAAATAAAAGAATGATATATTTTGTGTAAAAACAATTTCCCTTCTATGGATTACACGAAAATATACCAGTTATGCCTGACAGGTTGGGACCAAAAACCTCAAATATTATCTGGGCCTAGGGTCATCAGATTATTTCTTAAACTTAGCACATGTAATTAGTTAGGACACATAACTATTTAGCAGGTTCAAAATTTCAATCACCCCTTCATACATGTATACTGAAAACAGTTCACAGTGATTCAACAAAAGTAGAAAACTCTTAACTAAAACTTTATTTATAAATATATTAATCTTGTGAATATACCTTTCTGTTTTTGCCAACCTTGTTCTTGTTGGACAGTTTGGAAGCTGTGCTCTGTAGAGATGTAGCGCTCTGAGACAGACACCATGAATTTAATCACAATCACATTTTGCATATTGTGATGTCAAATTTTGGGCATGCTGAGTTTTAATGAAGTAAATTCAGTATGTGTCATACCTGCTCTGTCATGCAACCTGTTATTGCGCGGTTAGGTGTTGTGCCATTACTGTAGGTCTTAGCAGCTGTCCTTAGCTTTGCCAGGTTAAGCTCGCCTTGCCTGTCACATGAACGGACCATCTCCAGAGATGGTTTCTCTTTACCTTTGGCTGAAGTGTCTAAAATAGAAAGAAGAACATAGCTGAGAGCTGAATCAGCAAGCTTTGCTTTAATTCATTTTTGTACAAAATAAAAATGAAAGTAAGAAGTTATCTTAATTTGATTTATTCCAATCTATAACCACTTTTTTTCTCTGACTATGTGACATAGTAGAATCTCTCCTAACTAATCCACAACCTTAGGGTACAGTGATACACTGTTAAAACAAGAGGCTCTGTATTAAGAAACATATTTTTTAAAAAAGGAATAGCAATGTAAATTTAACTTATTTAAAATTTTTAGACTTCTAAGGGTTGATGATACAATAATCACAATAAGACTGGTGTTACAGCAGTATTTTCGTACTTGTCATCACAGCAGAGAAGGTTTTGACACCATGTACACTTCCTCCTGCACTGCCGCTAATGAAGGTAGTCGACTCTGAAATCTTCATCTTGGTTGGGGTCACCATCTGAATGGAAAATCAGAATGACTGTGTGAGTTTTTGTGTGTGGCATCCGTAAATGGTCAATTTAAATATGACACTTAAAGGATTTATTTTTTCTTTTTTTTGTAGCCCCTTCCACATGGAGGTAACAACACAAGATGTAGAAAATTTACAGCCAATAGACTCAATGTCTTCAGTGTCAACAATTCCTTGGTAGGTAAACTGCTTGTAAGCAAAATGCTGAACCTGATACGTTGGTTTCCTTGCTCTCTGCGCCCCTGCTGGCCTTGACTGCTAGTTTTTAAGCCGTTTCGTCTTAAGATCAAAGTGTCAGGTGCATACTTGCAAAGTTGCTACCAAAAGCAGCACTTTAAGTCTTTTTAACGATCCTTAATCCTCTCTCCCTCAAACAATCTACTGATGGGTCATTTTTTATTGACATAAACATAATCTACTTAGGTTAATAAGATAAAATGTACAAATTTACATTGACTATACATCAGCTAAATTAGTATTAATAACTACTGTAGATGCAAAAATCCAAAAGACCTGGAGAACCTGGTTGCGCATGTTTCTGGGCTCACTAACTGTCAAAGATGGTTGTCACTGACAAACCTATGCATTCTTCAGAACATTAAATACACAGTAAACACAACTACAAATGTCTTTCACCTGTGCAGGTGCAGATGGGGCAGGTAAAATGCAGGGTTCAGTATTTTTCTCACTTTCACTGAGGGATATCTGACTCTCTGGAACAACCTGCAAGCAGAGTGGCATGCAGTGAAGACACACAAATACCTCATGCTGATTTGGACTATTTCATCGCTTTTTTAAAATGTAAAAGCCCTTCTAATACAATATCACAATATTGTCTGAACCCATATCCCATTCATTGAATGTAACTTACACCTTCCGTCCTGACAATTTGATCTAAGCATATCTCAAAAAGGAGCCGGCCCCATCCATAAATAGACAGCTGCCCCAACTGTATCCATTTGTACAATTTGTCTATGCAATGACAACATTGATCACATCACAGCTGTATACTGACAGTATAATGTTAACAGACAGTTTTTTTTACCTGCGATATGTTATCTTCCCTCATAATTTTAATGGTAGTCTTCACAACAGATGCGGTTGTCTTCCCCACAAAGCCCTGACACGAAGAGATGCCTGTTAATGTAAACTGCTTTACTATAAACACACACTAGACTCTATTGAGATAAAAAGCAAGAATGCTGTGGATTCAAAACTTTTTTGTCACAGGAAGCAAAGTTCTTCTCAGTGTCACATTTTTGTATTTTGTTGACACAAAAATACAGATTATTCTTACTAACACTTTGGCTTATATGGATGAAGTGAATAAGTCATGACCTACTTTGTTTTTGCTGTGTCCATAGACAGTACGAGCAGCCTGCAGAATGTCTAGGGAGCAGCTGAAGTGGATGGTAAGACTTGATCCTTCCACCGCACCCACGATCACCACCGTTGACAACTTTAACTGCAAGACTTTCCTCTTGCCCTCCTCTGAAGATAAAGAACACTCTGTATTATAGTATCACTCTCTCACTTATGAACAAACACATACACAGACACATAAGCATAAATACTTTCAAGACACGGCCAGTCACATGCAAATCAAAAAGGAGACATGTAATACCGTAATACACTACACATAATAGTGTTGAATATTTGGGTGAAGGGCTGAGCGAGTATATGCAAATGCAGTGCTTTTGTACTTTTATTACCTGTGACAGTGTAGCTTTGGACTTCATTGTCATTGATACATATTGTTTCCCACTGGCCCTCCTGCTTGAAGAAGAAACCGCTTTACTATAAGCTCGAATAGACATACATCTACTATTGATTATGTAAATGTTGCACTTTAGATTCTCACTTTCAGGATTTATTGTGAGTTACCTGTGCTTCCTCATCAGCCAAAGAGAAGTAAAAGGAGATGCTGTGGCTATCAAGGTTGAAGTCGATCCAAAATTCTTCCAGCTTCTCATCAGCGGGCATCAGCAGCTGCAACAATACAACCACATTCTTTGAGCCCACCTACTAATTCAAGTAAATTACGGATTGTGACATTAACCCTTAAATGTAAACAATCTCAACACTTAAATGAACAGTTAATTGTAACATTAAGGCAGAAGGTTATTTATACGTTTGTTACCATTGCCTGAATGTGACATTTTCTTCCTTTTTTTGAACTAAAGAAACGCTGTTGATACTAACCTCATGCTTGTCCAGATAAACCTCCAAACAAGGATAGGAATACACTCTATAGTACAGAAAGGACATTGTTATTAAAAATAGGTGTCTTTCACCGCATGTGTCCTGTACTTTCATCCCATCAAAGACCCCAAAGTACAGTTTCTATTTAAAAAATGTACTGAAAGGATGTTAGAAATTAGCTGACACAGAACGACACTGGTTCATTCTATCGGTGCGTGATATCACTGGGTAGCGAGGTAAAACTTTCACCAAAAGAGTCACCTTAATTCATTATCTAATTGTGCTAGAGTCAAGGGTGTAAAATAATAATTACAGTAAAATTTACATATGTGTACCTTCTCCTGTCTCCTTGCATCCCGTTAACCAAGTTCAAAAAGTTGCGACAATCCTGAAATCACACACACGTTTATTAAATTCTATGTAGCTGAGCTCCTTTAGTTATATTAATGTAATACAGTACCACTGTAGTGCAAAAAATATACAATGAAAGGTAAAGGTGATGCACTTGGACAAATCAAACATTTTTACCGTCTCAAACTCAGAATCACGGATCTTGACAAAGGCACTCGCTACATGCTCCATGCTGAACCACTTATCAGCCCGCTCCTTCCTCTGGTCAGGAGTGGTCATTCTGCACAATGCCTCCATCAGGCCTATCTGCAAGTCGTAGTCTGACACAAACAAATGGTGTTGTACATGTTTTGTGTCTATGTATGGTTCTGGGTGAGGAGAAATGGCACTATTCATAAAAGATACTTACCACCACCCTTCAGTATCTGACCAGCGAGCTTGATCCTGTAGAAATTTAAAGAACAAGCATCTTAAGAGTGTGTGAACACAGTACAAAATTAGTAATAATGATCCTTACTATGAGGAAACTACCATGACATACATGATATCTGAGGCCTCCTGTGATATTAGAATCTTTCTCTCTTTCTTAAGCTCCACTGGGATTTTGTCCAGAATTAAGTTGAATTTCCGAATTGCCTGTAAGAACATTATTAAAAAGTGAAATTATGAGCAAATACCTGACTCACAGTTTTTTAATGCATCTCCAAAAAATGGTTATAGAAACCATTTCAAACCTCTTTTTGGATCAGGATGTAGATTCTAGGGTCTACTGCCAATCGACCAACAGGATACAGAAATGACTCTGTGATTTTGTATGTTCCTGCAAGAAACATGTGCAGCATAATGTAAACAGTTCAAGTTTCTCTTATATACTAAGACTCCTCACAAAAGGTGAACATAGAGACTCAAAGGTAACGTTTAGATGACAGCAACATAAAGCATATTTACTTCAGAGTTGCAGCTTAATCTTTTGTACTATTTACCTCTATATTTCATAACTTTACATCTTGTTCACCAGTACCAACTTATATGTACTGGTATTTACTGAACTGGTAACAGCTGATACAAAAGATTACATCTTAACTCTGGAGTAAATATGCTGTGTGTTGCAGTTATTAATTTCATGTGTTACCCTCTCAAGTAATACTGTGACTTTAAGATTACACTGTTACATAAATAATGTAGTTTCTACATTATAACATTTGCTTATTCAAGGGGAAATATACTCCACCTGACATAAAAAGACATTAAAAAAAAGAAATGCAAAAACATACCCTCTTTGCTTGCTTCATGAACCACCTGTAGCAGGAAGGAAAGAAAATAGTTTTACAATATGAACACTAACATGAGTGGTACATCATTCTATTATTAGATATAAACTCACCATTAAGGCATCAAAGAAGTCCTCAGAGAGGTTGAATAGGGTCTCGTCCCACTGGGGGCCACACAGGATCCACAGTTGCCTGCATTTCTCAAACCACTGAACCATGTGAACAAAATAAAGTTCAATCAACAACTGTCAAAGTATATTACTTATGCAGCACTCACACAGTGTTTGTCTGTGTGTCTGGAAGTGGACTTATCTTTTTGAGCAGGCCTTGAGCTATCATTCCTGACAGTCCTTGGGGGCCACCAGGTAGTTTCAGGTTCTTCCCACATTTGTAGAGGATAGCGAGAGCCAAACTGGCTGTTTTGGAATCTTTTTTATCCAAACTCTACATAAAAAAATCAGATATGGTTTTATTAAACCTAAAAACAATAGGGTGACCTGGCATTTAAAAGTAAGTGTGCTGGCTACATCTCACCCTGCTGACAAGTTTGTCCAATTTGGTGAGAAACTGTTGGGAACATTTTATCGGGGTCCCCTCGTATATGTTGCTTTGCAAGAAAGCATCCAGTGCTTGGACATCCCCACTCCTTAACACCTCATCAACAACTTTCTCCACCTGTGCATGAAAATGGTGAATAAATGTACTTTTCAACAGCAAAGTAATGTGAGCTTTATTAAAGGCGTGATCTCCCACCTGACTGTTAGGCCTCGGTGCCATTGTTGCTTCTGTTGAACAGCTTTACTGCAGCTTGTCCTCTGCGGTCTCTAAAAAGACTAATGTTAAAAATATATTGCAAACATCAACTGGCTAATCTTAACGCCACTTCAACAATAATTAACATAATGTAAATAACGTCATAGCCTCAACTCTAAATAATGTAAACTCCATGGGCCACTGACTGGCTCTATCGGAGTCTTTTTCGAAACGTTGACAAAAAGCTCCTGAGCTCACTTCAGTTGGCTAACAGAGACAAGCTAACCTCGTAACATTTGTCTGTCTCTTTTAAGTAACGTTGGCCACGGTTTTACACAGAGTTGTTCACGAGCTTCATAGCTTTATAACTGAGATAGCAGACGTTTAACACAACTGTTATTGTGCAATTAATGAATTCACCACTTCATAGTTTGCTAACAGACGTTAGCTTTCCTGCTAATGCTAACGTACCTGACATTCCCTCTCCTAGCTAACAACGTCAACGTCCAACAGGCACCGCAGTACTAATTTATTTTATTAGTCTTTTAAGGTTACTTACCGTGATGTCAAATATCGCCAGGTCTCATGACATGATACCTAATGTTTTTCAGTTTTGAACACAGACTGTAGTCTACGGTTTTGACAGGTCCGGCCCTAACCGCGCAAAGTATTTTCACTGATCACGCATGCGCGCGACAGGTTGCTCCTCTAATTCAAAACCCAGCAGTTACCTCAGTCCTCAGACACTGTTCAGATGATGAAGGAGAGGAGCCTGGGGAGGTTTCTGTCCATAGCTTAGATTAAGTAGACATCGGCTCCTGTGTTGGATAGCTTACATTAAAAACAAGCCCCAGTTCTCATATTGATGAAACAAAAATTATTTTGTTGGTATTTAGCAACCACATTTCCCAAGAGATCATCTAACTCCTCCTGAGAGCTGCTGCTGTTATGGTAGCCTAGCTACATGTGCTGATTACAGCAGTTTATTCCTATCAGCTGAAACAAAACAGGCAAAACAAGGCTACGCTTAATATATTTTGTCACTAAGAATGTCACTAACAGTTTTTCATAAAGATTAATAACATTAAGTAACCAGAAAACTCATTGAGTCACTGAAGTTGGCTAGCCAGGAGAGTAGGAGGGTCTTCAGCTTTCATTAAGGATAGCATACACAACCAAAAATATTAATAACATTATGCTCTACAAGCAGAACATTATGTGGAACTGCACTTTATTATTGAACAAAACATGCATTAATCTTATGATTCATTAAAACTGTGTCTTTGCATGGTTATGGCATTGGGTTGACAGCAGTTGAATCAAAAATGAACTCTGAATACAAAGCAAAATGATTCAGCAGACCAAATTCTTTTAGTGTATAAAACTAATTTTGACTGAGTATTTATGTAACGCTCAGTAGATGTCACCTCCATTTAATGTGTCCACATTTAAGTGATTTTTTTTAAATGCCAGGACAATCAAATCATAGTGTGCAATTTTAAATAAGAAAGTACAAAACAGTGGCACAGTGGGCATCAGGTAGAAGTGCATTAGGCCTAGTGTTGGTGTTGCTGACGAAGTCAGTCCAGAGTTGACATTTTATGTTCAATCCAACTCGATTCAAAGAAATCCTCTGTAAGTCTAACAAAATTAACATTTTATGTCACAATGTAATTTGACATATTTTTAGCCAGCATCTTAAATGAAGTGCGCCATGTTGTCCTTGTATTATTTGGGCACAGTGAGCTTGTAGTTATGGCAAACTAACTTACAACAGATTTTTCAACTTGAAGCATTTAAGTCAGCTTGATAGTCATGAAGGGCCTTGAGATACTGCTGTAAGAGCTGGACACCTTGAGAAATCTTCTCATATCCAAAAAACTACTCACTATCCATTTCCTGTGAGAACACCCTTCCTGCTCACCCATTGCAAAGCTGGGATCCCATCAGCTGTGACACTGATCCCTTTATTGTTGGTCATTTTTGTTCAGTTGTCTGAGTTGTGTTCTCTTTACATTTTATGTAATGGACTTTAATGGACTTTCATTAATGGTCAGTTGAATGTACGGCCTGCAAGCATAAAATGAATATATTGTTAGTTTTGACATATGGTGCTTTTAATGTATGTGTGTGTGTGTGTGTGTGTGTGTGTGTTTATTAAATAGGTCTATCATATAACATCATTATAAGAAACATTTTCTTCATGAGAAGTGTTAAACAACATGCAGTACCTATTATAACCTCTGGGTGGGTGTCTCCACTTGAAGATCTCATCAACCAGAGCCTGTTTTTTAATCTTCTACCAATCTCTACATTATTACTGAAGTCAAATAAGTCCTATAATATAATGTGATTACAGCTGGACAGAATTCGCTTTCTAACAATAGACATGTTTCAGTATCAGTGTGATCATAGGTATGTGTTAAAAAACTGTAGAAATGACAGAAATGTCCAACAATGTGTGTAAATCCAGATGATAAAATCTGATATAATTTTGGTCAGATCTGATCCTTTTCGTGAAATATCTCTTTTCAGTGTCTCTCAGATGTTGCAATGTAGTGTAACTATGTAAATATATTCTGTCTGACTTTGATTTGATTGACAGGTATCCCCCAAACCCTGAAACAGGGAGAATCCAGAGGGTTATTATACAGGGTGCAGTGAGCAGTGAGGAGCAATTTTACCCCCAGGAGCGGAGACACCATGCAATTTACATGTTCAACTGCATTGCTTATAGCACGCTCAGTAGCCAATGGGGTCTTAGCTGTAAGCTTTTCAAGACCAAATATCTGTTGTTATTCTCATTTACTTTCACATACTATCTGACATATCTGACACATGCAAGGGATTCTGTTCATGTGTTTGCATATCCATATACTCACAACACATGTCACATTTTTTCATAACTTCATGTTTTTTAAAGATATATATTTTATTTTGCATTCTCACCAAAATCAAACCTTAGAAACAGCTTGTGTCTGCTGCCACCCCTCCCTCTCCACTTGCCCATTTTTTTTCTTTTTTCCTCGTCCTTGGGAATTCAATCATGGAATAATGTTGCTGGAAACCTTTCCTCTATGTATTCATGTAACAAGGCTTGGCTAGTGGGTGTTATTGTATGTCCTTGAAATGATGTAGATGCTATCAGTTTCACTGCCGGCTGTGAATGCTGAACACGTGAATGAGGTGGAGGAAAAGAGATGGTTCGGCATGACTGTAAGTGAAAGTTCGAGCAGGTGTGGTGACAACTGGAGTTGTGGGAAATCTGCCCATTTTTTCAGCCTCCTCGTGGCTTTTCTATTGTCACCAAAGACAGGCTCATAGATGGAAGATGGAGATGAACAATAGCAAATTGATATGCTTGCATAATAGGACCAAGGAAAGGAAAAATATGGCTGACAAGAAGTAAAATAAAGATATGTCAGCAAGTATTAATAGTAGACTGCATTTTTTCAGCATGACTAAAAAAATCCAATATACCTCTAATGTGACATCAGATCTAGCAGTAAATTTTAAACCAAATTATTCTTTTGAGGGCATGGAAACAGCCACACATATATTTTAATGGGTAGTATCAGTTACACAAATGGATATAGTGTTTTAGAAACAAATAATAATTTGTGCTAGATTCCTACGCAGGTAGAACAGAAATCTGTCGGGCCAAAGTCATATGACAAACATGATAAATGGGCATAATTTGCCACACTGTGCTCATATTGTTTCCAGACTGACCGAAAACAAGTTTTAATGTCACCCCTTGACCTCATGGCCCCTCCCCCCTTAGCTCCCATTGTCAGTCATGTATTACATTGTGCATTAACCTGCCATTGACCTCTGTATGCTAAACCCAATTGCCATATTATCTCCACCGTAATGTTCTACTCTTAGTTATCTTCCTCGGACTGAATCAGATTTTGTGTCCCACTTTACCCTCAGGCATTAAAAAAATGTCTCAAATGACTGCTATAGAGGGATGTGGAGGGGGTTGTTTCATCTAAATCACTAAAAATGGGAGATGAGGTAGAAGCTGCATCAGTAAAGAGGGGAGAGGACATTTTTTTCTGATGCTGGAAAGGAGCCTTTTAAGCTACAGTGTAAAAGAGCCAATAATGTTAGTTAAAAAAAGAAAAAAGAAAAATAGTGAAGTTTTTAAAATGTAGCCTTTTAAAAAGTCCCCTCCGACACCTAACCCTTGTTATGTCTCCAATTATCACTTACTGGCCTGAGCAATTATTACCATTTGTTATTACGACCAATACGCTTGACCGATGCTCCCACAAACGTGTCCACTTATCCCACTAATACAGAGAATAATGATAATCCCCTGATAATGTTTTGAAGTCAAAATAATGCTAATGCCTCTAATGATGAAGCATGCTCAGAAATCCCTCCCCGTCATCCCATTGTCTCCTGTGGCGGAGGAGCTGGCCCCCATGGCCCCATGGGAAATCTGTAATGTATTCAGCCAGGCCTTGGGAGTAAAATGAAAACAAATGTGGTGTAATAAAGGAGAGAAGATGAAGCGATTCTGTGATGATGCTCTCTACCAGCCTTATAAATCAAAATAAAAGTGGAGCAGGTCATATGTGCCCCCGCCCTCACTGGATACTCTCAAACATACATACATACATACATGTATACACATGCAGACACATATTGATATACACTAGTGCATATTAGAAAATAATAATTAAAAAAAGAGGAAAATGTCCAGAAAATCATATTTGTAATTATCATAACTATCTATTATATTTGAATATATCTGAATTTTCAGGACTTTTTTCCAGGTCATTTTTGTTTGCTTTTTGTTTTTTACTTTTCTTCTTTCCCCCTTATTTTCAAGTAATTTTCTTGTCATTTTTTTCAAATTTCTTGCCGATTTTCAGGCCATGTCTTGTTAAGTTGCCCATCACATTCTCCCCATGTAAAGAACTCAAACCAATGTGCTCAAGTTTCAAAGGTTAAAATGAAGTCATGTCTGCTTGTGAGCCATAACTATGGTTGCATATGTCGATGGGTTTTAATTAGGTCAACAACAAAGTGGTCTTTTTGAGTGCATTTTCCTGTTTTATTTGAAATTTTTAAAATGCCTGCAAAAACTCAAATCAGTACAGAAAGTAGAGATAAGAAAAACACATGAAAAAATATAATTTTCTACAGTTTAAAGATTTTATTTGAACTCTCCCAACCTGTTTATTATCTCGACCCCTGAGATTTATCCAGCTGTCCTTTTTGGCGGTCTCAACCCAAAGTTTGGTCAACACCATTATTGTAATTAAAATACGACTGAAGCTGATGGCAGTAGTAGTACTGCCGACCATCAGTAGGGGCTGCTGTGGTGTCAGTGTAATTACTGTATAAAGCCAATGGTCCCAAACAGAGAGTCTGTAAGCTTGCTGATGGTACAGTAGTGACAGCACTCATTACACAGAAAATTCCCAAAAAATTAAAATGGGGGGGGGGGGTTCTCACAAACAGCTGGTTATCTTGGCCCAGATTTGCAGCAGGCAACTGAGGACTCAAAGATTCATTGATGGGGGAATTGGGGTTGATTTTAAAATTGTCACCCTCATATACTCGTGGTGTGTTAGGTTTTAAGGTCAATAAGAAGAGGTGAGGGTTTTGCTTTTTTGGATACTTCTGCATTGTGAAACACTAGAATCTCATTCAGTCCCTGCAAACTTTGAAGACGGTTTGAGACTCTTCCTGACAAGGTGGCTGCTTATTACACAGATAAAGAATAGTAAACAGAGAATACAATAAATAATTGATGCCTAATAAGTTGAGGGAGAGCGCGCCAGGGCTCCTTTTTTTATTTTCGGGCCAAGAATAGAGAAAGCCTCCTGAGTTGTTTATTTCCTCCCTCCGTTCTTTCTTTTCATGTCCTTCTCATTTTACGAGCCATGAGTCAACACAGCACACGTAAATGATATTTTGACACAGAGATCCATGAATAATGCATTTGAATTTACTTTTATGCCAGAGTTAGACCCCTCTCAGCACCCTTTCGCTTCCTCCCTGTCTCTCCTTTTTCTCCCCTCAGTCCCCCCCTTCTCCCCTCTCAGTCCCTACCCCCAATTTCTCTTTATCCCACCCTCCTCCTCTTTTTCCTCTTCCTCTCTTCACTATTCATCCTCATCAGAGCTCAACCTCATTTCTCCTCTTCTTGCCCCTCCCTCCTTTTTCTCCTCCTCGTCCTCCTTCCTTCTCCTACACCTCCATCAGACAGCAGAGAGGAAACGGAACAAGATGAGACTCGAGCTTTTCAGAGCTGAAGAGCTACTGTATCAGTGTTTATTATCCAGGTCTTGCTCAGGTGGCTGCTCACTGACACATTTTATAATCATGAGATAGGAATTGCAACAGACACAGGTGAGATATTTTTGCAAAAGTTGAGTCCAAAGATTGACTTACCTGCGTACTTTTGCTGTGAGCCAATGATCCATAATAAGTAAAGAAGAAAAAGAAAAGAAGAAATGTGAATAAAGACTGGTTTAAATTTTATATACAGGACAAGGTGTTAAAAGTAACAGTTCAATATCTAAAATAATCAACCATTTCAAAAGTAGGAAGGCCTTTTGCATATGTCGCTTTACACCACCTATGAAAGCCTCTGAGGTCAGCAAAGCCCTGATGAAGCCAACAGCATGCATTGATTCACTGTCTAAATTAATCATCAATAACTTGATCTGTTCCGATAAAGTCATCAGCAGCCGGCACACTGCATGATCAGCAGCAATCATTCTTCCCTGCCACATTGCTGATGTTTGGCCCGAGGCCCACAAACCACAAGCCAGACACAGCTGTGTTTCAAAAGTAAATTAAAAGCATTTATTCTGCTGCTAAAGAGCTCAATTGTGGTCGTGACAAAGAGAGGAAATGAGGACGAAACTCAGGTTGCTCTGACAATCATTACCGTCATCATTTTCATGCTGCCTCTGCTACTTCATCTGACAGTATCTTCATAATAATCTATAGGCCGGTGTGGTTCAAACAAGGATCCACGTCACCATGTTTGGTAATTTATTATGTTTGAAACGGTCTGCGGAATGATTTTTACATTTAGTTTTTGCAGAACTGGGGCAAAAGTTCCTTCATAAACTTTCAGTACACACTGTAAAGTTTACTCAACATTTAGCTGTATTTACTTAATTTTTTGAAGTCGTTGATACTTAAAAATGCCAAGTGGAATGACCTTGTTTTTTTTGTTGTTTTTTTTAAGTGAAAGCAATTTATGTAAACCAAGTTAGTCTGACTCAACTTGATCATCACAAAGAGGATTTTGCCAATGATGAAGTTAGGAGATCTGCAAGTTCTATTTTGTTAACATGTTTAAGAAAATATAAATATGACTGATAAGTTTGCACCCGGCTGAATACAGATATATAACACAGTAAAGTTGGTTTACTGAAGTTACTCAAACTTAGAAAGATTGACTCAATTCAACTTGTCATTTTTAAGTTACTTCACAAAATCAAGTAAATGTAACTAAATTTCAGTTAAGCTAATAATTAGAAAAAACAAAACAAAATAAATTATGATTAATAGTTATATTTACTTTTATTTTTCATGGCAATCTGTGTCCTAGATTTTTTTAAAGGTAAAATCAATTTAGCAGATTTGATAGTGTTTCATAATTCAAGTGCTCTGAGACTTCTGTCAACCATTTGGCTCTATTTTCAGGGTTTAGGAAATCTACCCCGTGAAAGGAGACTGTGGCCAATCACAGGTCATTTAAGAGAGAGGATGTTGCATAAACTTCGTTCTGAATGCAAATGCATGTGCTCAAGCCTTCAAATGAAAGCCCGATTCAATGGCAGAGAATCTTACAGAAAAAGTTGCTGTTCTGGAGTTGGCCTTACACATTACACCATACAAATGCCACAGCAAACTAAATCCAGCCAGCGCAAACCCCAGCTCTGATGGACCAGGACCCCCCTTGCTGTCAAACTTTTTATTGTTGCTGTTGTGCAGGTTTGACCGGAGGTTGCTGCCAGCCACTAGCCTACTGTGACACCTGGCACTGGGGGGTTTGCACGGGCAAAATTTAAGCCGCTCCTGACAAAGCAGTCCACAGCAGCAAAGAGTGAAGAGGAGGAAAAGTGGGTGGCTAGCCAGCTAATTCTTGTCTCATTTGTGATCTGATAGAGAGAAAGTGAGCAGGGTGAGGTGGTGCTGATTAAATGAGCTTTGTGCAACTCTATAATAAATTTCCATTAAATAAATGAATGTATGGGAAAGACGGGATATTTGTGGTCATCTGGTGGAAGGGTCTTAGGACAGAGAAAAGAAAGCTGCAGGAGGAGGGTTTATTTTCAAATTTTCTCGCATTTTATTCTCAAACCCCACTGTCAAGAGGGTGGTAAAACAAAGGTTAAATCAAAGGGAAAATGAAATACTGTAACTTTGATACTACACCACAATCTGAATTTACTGTAAAAATCCCAGCAAGGATCCCACAAAACGAAGACTAGCTCAATTTATTTATTTTTTTTTTTTTTAACTTCTGCAAGGTTCTATCACTAAATAATGTTGTCCCACTGACAGTATTTAACCCTCATTGCCTCTAAGTGTATTTTGTAACTTTGTCAGGACTTGATCTCAGCGACTAGCCAGGTAAAATAAAGGTTAAATTTACATGACACAAAGCATCAGTGATACAACATCAACGTAAACTGCAAAGACATCTCCTCTGAGCTACTGCAGATAGAATCTTATCATACAGGAGTCTGTGGCTGAATGTATATCATTGTGTGAAGTCTTTGACATTAAAAAGTTTGGGAACCCCTGATCCAGACCATAATCCAGATGGCGATAGCAGTCGCTGGCTGCAGCCTGTAATCTACTTAGTTGTGAGAAATACAGTCTTCATCCCTCTGGTGTGAAATCCCTCTGCTGAGAAGTGGCTTCGAAGGAAGCAGGGATGAATAATCTGCATCATCCTCATCGTCCACAGAGTGGTTCTTCATTCATAATTTAGAACCCCCCCCCCCACATTGCATCTGATGAAAGCCACTGACCTGAAACTGAAAATACAGAGGGAATGAGCTCCTTCATGTGTGGTGTTAACTCTGTCTGTGTCCGTCCTGTGCATGTTGCCAACGAACATCAATAAATGAGTCCAGTGTCAACACTGGGATCTGATGTCGTTCCTGTTCTTCCACATGGGAATATGACACTGACCAGGTCTCAACGCAGATGCCTTCACCTCAAATATAACTCACATTTAGTGTGTATTATCTTTAGTGTGTAACTGGATGTTTCATGGCAAGATGCATAGTTATTAAACTGTGAGATGTGATCAAATGTTTTAATAATGCAGCAAAATTAGACTAAAGACCACATGCTGAGCTGTTTTGTAAGCGAAAAGACATCAAACTGTGCTTTTCATCCAGAGAGGGAATTTATTTATTTAGTTTTTTCATCACGTATCATATAGAGAACAGTAAGCATATGTCCATGCAGTATTGGAAAGTCAAATGTATGAAATGCATTTCTCTAAGACTTTTTCCCCATGCTATGACCCAGAAACTTGCATTTTCCCAGTGGTATTTGAAAAGTGCAAAGACACTATGCAGTTAGATTTATTTAAATTGTGGTGTGTGTGTGTGTGTGTGTGTGTGTGTTTGTCTGTGCATATGCAAGACTGAGCACATTAATAGTACTTTTCTTGTGGCCATACATTTTCCTGAGCTCAAACCTTTTCCAGTAGGCGTGCTTTTGTTCCACTGATTGGATTGTGATGAACAATGGAAAAAAGCCCACAATAACAAGTAAACAGTAAATTAGTGCATCATCCTTTTACTAAAATCACAAGAAAAGGCATATCTAAATTAGTTATTTTTTAAACTTTTAAAGATTTTTAAAAAAATATATAATATCTACTAATATTATATAAGCGAGTTCTCGGCCAACACAAGTTTGATGCTCCCCCTTTTCTTTCTTGTAAAACATGACCAGTTTTCACATTAAATATATAGGCTGTTTAATCGCAGCTAAATGCATTAGTCACTGTGTTGCCCCTAGGCAAGGACTGTGTTCACAGCGCATCATTTGCTGTGATATCTAAAGCTACCATATCCCTTTAAGCTAGTCTCACCAAGTGTATTTCTTGTTGCAGTTAAGTTCATATTAACAGACTTTCTAGTTTCTCCTACGAGCTTTTCAGAGATAAGCCTGTCTCTGAGTGCAGTTTAAGATCTTCCCTCCACAATGAAAAAAATCGTTAAAAAGTGGAACAAAAAGAGGAAGCTCCAACCTTGTCAACACTGTACCCATCCCGCATCAGTATGAAAATCAGTTTATATTGAGAACCTCAGCATGACTTCAACGCACCACATGAGTCATCTGGGATTATGAGTCATATTCTATCTCAATACAACAAGAGCCCCAGCTTTACCACACACCTAGGGAAACTTTTCACAGACTGAAGTTACCAACTCAGCATGCCTGCGACTGTCGACTTGACTAAAACTGGGACAATAGCTTTTTTTAAACTTTTTTTTGTAGTGCAGCCCAAATGTTCAACAGATGTGACTAGATCAAGTTCAAAATGACCTGAGAGGGTAAACAATCTCGACAGCTGTGAGGGAATAGGGACTGATAGGAAACCTTTGACTTTTCAAATTTTGCATTTTAAATTTTAATTTTCTATTTATGTCTGCATTTAAAGCTGCTCAGTGTGGTTTCAAGATAGAATGAGCTTCAAAATCACAGATTAAGTGATCACGCTTTTGAAAGAAAAGAAAAGAAAGAAAGGCAAGAAAGAAAGGCAGCCTATAACTCAATTAAATCGAAATTGTTGCATGCAGAATCACAAATGAACAAACACTCAAACGTAAACACACAGGAACAAAGACCCTCAACTCAGGCTTAATTAAGTAAACTTCATCTGAAGTTGCAAACTCTTTGAAATGGATGCATCTATGCCATTATAGGGAAATAATTGTGGCCACTTTCATCCCCCGCGCAATTAGTCTCTCCTCTGTGAAGTCGTCAGTCAGATAAAGGACATGAGCAGACAGAACCTTTGTCACTTTAATCATTCCTATGTGTTTTTTTTCCTCCACACTGGAAAGGAATGACTTCCCTACAGTTGAATGTCAACAACTCACTGTGTCCTTCAGGCCTATTTCACATCATTAGTGCTTTTCTTTGTGTTGATACTGTGACACTAGCAACCTGAGCTGTATGTCTTGGGGCATTAGAAGCAGTGTGTACAGTGATTATGTTTTTTACAACACAGAACCTGCTTGAAACTGCTGAAACTAGTTACATTTCAACACAAACATCACTGTGAAATTATGCCACTACTAAAATGCATTTAAGTGGAATTAGTATTAGTTATTATAGTTACATAAATCATCACAAAGTTGTTGCATTCAAAATGATTTAATCTATATCTATCTAATAATCTATGATTTTTAAAATACAGCCCTATTACATTCTTTACTATATTGCTGCATGCAACAAAAAAGGGAACATATGGAGATTTTTTTTTTTTTCCACAAAAAAAATCTTTAAAAGCTCAGATAAAGACTTAAAAACTTAATGAAGTATGTAGTAAGTAAAGGAGTAAGTAAGTAGTGTTTTAGTTTTTTTTATTGAATTGAATTGTTGATTTAATGAGTTTTTTCTTTTTCTTCATAAATGTGACTTAGTTTTTCATGTAATGGTGCAACATATTTCATGACTTTGCGCCGACCTTAGAGGTACAAAGTAACTATACATTAACTGTATTTGAGGACAGTATTACTGTAGATGTGCTTTACTTGGCACATATGGGTATTTACACTTGTTCTTTTCTGTACATTTGCTCCACTACTTGCCAGCCATAACAGCTTTGCAGATTAACATTCTATGGACAAAACCTATTGATCATATTATAAAATATGATACACTTTTATATTTTAAATAACCTTAAAACAACACCATGAGAGTTGTTCAAATGAGCTAAATTGAAATGTTTTTTAAATATATCAAATAAAATGGCTCCACCTTGACTAGGAACATCATTCAAAAGCTGCTTACACATCAGTAATACTAGTATTACAGTAATAGAACATATTAAATAGTCTCCGAGAGGGACTCTGCATTATATGTACTTTTGCTTTTCATGATTCAAATTTGCTAAAAAGAAAAAAAACAAAACTCACATTTTTAAAATTCTGGTACCTTTACTTTTGAAGCAGCCTATGTACTGGATAATTTTAATTACTGTAAGTAAAACATCTGAATAACTTATCACCTGCTGCCTGTTGTTCTACCACTAATGGCATATTAAAGTGGCTTATTGTCTTTTTGTGGATCTTTGGCGCACACAGTCACTCTCCGTGGCAACTGCCATGAATCATAGTGAACCAAAGCTACAGTTTGACCCTCCCCACCCACCCCGCCAACACAATAAAACTGATTTGCTCTGGCATGTATTGTTTTGGAAAATAAATCAGTCGACTCTTTCCACTTCATGCACTCATGACATCATTTGTTTCCCCTCTTAACTCAATTATTGTCACTTAGTTCATCTGTACGGCAACAATGACCTGTAGCTACAGTATACAGGGCCCTTCCCACTCTCTGAAGCATGACAGAAAGGACTAGGAAACAGTTACGCCTTGAGCCTGCAAGTTTGTCAAAGTTAAATACAAGAGAGCATATTATCCGCCTTATTTTTCTGTCACCCAATCCTCTTTTTCCCGCCTCGAAAATAAGCTTTAAGGTAATTGTGTCATTGTGTCATAAGGCACAGGGAAAAATGGTAATCCATTAAATTGTACTCAGTGTTCTCTGTTGCTTTTGTAGTACAGAGCGACACCACAGGATTTTGGAAAGGTGAATTATGAATAATTGCCTTTGATCCAGAAAGCCTGACGAGTAATAACATTTAATGCTATAGCTGATCAATGAAACTAAGCCTCCATGTTTTTTTTTTTTTAATGTCTGATGGGACGGTTTGTCAGAAGGTGCCAGCTTGTTTATTATCATATTCACAAAAAGAAATATTGATTTACACTTGTGTTACTGCCACAAGTTGTTAAGTTTACTTTTCTTACTTTAGTTTAACCTTTAACCTTTGCTGCCTGACACATTCATCAGTAATGAAATGTTAAGATGAATTGAGTTTGGATGCAAAAAGTCGTCCTGGTAAATAATTTAGTGTTAAACATGAGAGGGGCCAGATGTTATTGAACACACATTTGAAAAGGTCTTTGTTGTGTCAATTAGTTGATTAAGTATCATCTACTCCCCTGTTGCTGCCGGAAACCTGATCTGTTTTTAAACGGATTCATATTACAGGGACAGTGGAGAGCAAGAGAAAGGGGACTTTTTCAATTACATGTCAGCATATTTGACTGACTGTCAGCCACCATTTGATCAGGCTTTTACTTTAATTGCTTGCATTTCATTAAGTATAATCATTTATGATGGAATTTAATCAGTGGGGATTCAGCGACACACTGTGTGGACTCAGAAAAGGCAAACAGACAGCAGAATATGTTCAATTAAAGTATGAGCGCTTTCAGACGGTCTCATCATTAGGGTTAACTTAATATGTTAGTGTTTAATTAGGTTCATACCACTTAATTCAACATTTTTATATTTTGTACATGCAGGTCAAAGCCATTGGCTCAGTAATTGGACAACCGACTGTATAATAAACATGTCAGCAGCAAATTACTGAATGAAAAAAATCTTTATTTATTAACAGTGAACATTTAAAGACAATAAGCCAACAACATGCCTGTCAGCTCTAATATTTTAAAGGGTTTGAAAAGACACTTGAAATCCTTTTAGAGAACTGTGACCCTTTGTTTTTAAAAACTATTTCTTCCCACATGAAATACTTCCTTCCTACACAAAGTCTCTAGGATGCCTGCTGTACTGTAGATGTGATCGTTTGCGGCAAAGAGGAAAACAACGGCAAAATACTAAGACACAAAGAAGACAGAGAGCAAGCATGAGTGGGTTTGAGAAAAGAGAGAAAGAGTGAGATGTGGAGTAACACAGTTAGAGGAAGAAGTGTCAAGCAATACCACAGTAAAAATACTTAATAACAAATAAAAGTCCTCCAAATTTTACTTCAGTAAAAGTAGAGAAGCATCACCAACAAAATGTATTGTATCTCAAAGGTAAAAGTACTGAATTTGTGCAGAAAGGCATTATTTAGGGTGTTATATCATTCATAAATTATTGATCATTTTTAATAATGCATTCACATTTAAGCAGCATTTAATGCTGTCAATGTGAAGCTAATTTTAACAACTTAATATACTTGGGGAATTTAATCTAAAACAATATGTTGTATTTTTTAAGATCATGTCTTTTAAATGGAAAGTCTTTATTTAAAAGTCAACTGGTAACTAAAACTCCTTAATAAATATAATGAAGTAGACATGTATAGTAAGATGTAAAAACCAAATTTTAAGTAGCCTACATCAAAATTGTACTTACAGGGATACTTTGCTTTGTACCATAACAATGTGGGCCTTTGTGCAGTCTTGGAAAGTAACTGGTTACATAACTATTAACATGAAATGAAACTGAAATTTAAATGTCATTGTAAACACTTAGTGTTAGAAAAAAATATGTTATTCAGTCACAGTTACAAACTAAAATGTTGGCTGAAAGGGGTTAAAAATGAAAAGCTTCTTTTTGGTAAAATGTTTATATGTAGAATATAACATTCATTCTGTCACTTTTCATATTTTCATGCAGGAGTGCCTTCTTTTGGCATGTTCCATTGCCCAGTTTAAAATATTTGCTAAAAAAGTAATCATAAAGTTTCAAATGTAATAAGGTACATTAAAGTAATAAAGTAATAAAAATAGTTACATTACTTAGTCTATAAAACTTTTAAACAGGTTGGCAAGTAATTGATAACCTATTACATTTTAAAAGTCACCTTTCCAACACTATAAACGTGTAAATAAATTTTTGTAAACTTCCCTTCATATTACAAGCCCCAAATCTTCCTGCTCATCTTCCAGCTCAGACTTTCGGTGACTCTATGGCTGTTGCTTGAACTGCAGATTTTACTTCTGCATTTTTCTATGAACACCATCACAGACAAAAAGAGTATATAAGCGGATCTAGAGAGACCCCACCTCTCTCTCTGTTAACTCAGATCAAACGGTAAAACTAGGCAGTGCTGATCAAATATAAACCAAAATGTGGTTACTGCATTGCCTATCTCCCATCCAACACGTCTCCAGAAACATATTTTAGTGCACTGCTTGGCTGTAATACAAGAATCAGAACAGAATTTGGGTGCTTTAGCATTTCCTGCATTGTAAACACTGGGGATGAATAACTGAGACCAAACAGTAAACTTTAGAAGTGCTGATAAAACATGAACCGAGATTCTGTTAATGTGTTGCCTAAAATGTTTTTAGAGACTTATTTTAACTCACTATCAAACTGTAATTTTGAGATGGTTTATTACCAGCCGACCGCAATATTGTTATCTGTGTCGAAACGGAAAAGCTTGCATTACGTCACGCACCAGCGGGAGCATTTTGCTGGTCCTGTGTGGCGCAGTGCATTCTGGTAGTTGTAGGCTTTCTACATCTTGAGCAAAAAGCAAATGCCATAGCCCTTTTCCTATTTTTCTTCTAGTCATATAGTATAGCACCAATCCCCAGACATCTGTGTGTCTTTCTACTGCATGGACAACCTAGTTTTATGAAAAGACCGTCTTTTCAGCAGTGAACTACTTATTTTAGTACCTTCGGCCTTTGTGAGTAAATTTTATTTAGTTACATTCCAGCACTGTGAGATAAAACAGAAGCCCTGTGCCAAGCCTTATGATGAGTGCTTGTGCCCTGCAGGAAGTCTTCATCCTCCTAAATATTTAGCAATCACCTGATTCTCAGCTGGCAGTCCAGACCATATTGGCCATATTAGGTCAGGAACATCACAAGACTGATCCTCCACACCTGCCAGAAGGACGCACATCAGCAGCTCGTCTCTTTTTTCCGTCAGATTCTCTGCTTCACCTGAAACGAGGAAATTATTTTGCCATGAGCCAGCTTATCCCCACAACTGATGAGAGATATGTCACCTGTGGATTTGTAAAAACAGTCTTTGGTTTGCTGATCAAACACATTTTTTAATCCAAAATATGAGTACAGATAATAACTGTTATGGAGAATTTCTGTATATCAGCAAAGCAGGGAGAGACTTAAATTGTTTACCCATAACAATTAATAAAGCTTGTTTTGTTTAGAAAATAAATGGATATGACAAATTATGACTGGATTTAAAAGGGTCAGGTCACCCAAATTGCATAGAAGTGTAGTTTCTCACATATCCATATAGCCATGCAGATACTTTAAAATTTACAGTATGTTTCTGAGACTAAAGCAACATGTCTTTCCAGAAACTTCTTACTACAGAAGGAATCATCCTATCGAGAGTTTGTTCTGTGGATTATCTAAAGTAACTGGGACAGTGTTTCTGGAAAGGCACATTGCTGTTGAATTTTTTAAATATTAAGTTTTCAGTGTTTCAAGCAACACATACAAAATTCCATACACTCGACTGTATCAGGATGGAGGCAAAAATCAAATCTAAGAGACTGATATTTCAAAAAAACTGGGCAAATGAAAGTGACATGGCTCAAAAGCAGGGCTACTTGGGATGATGAAACACTGTAATACTCTCATCAGTGGACCTACACCCAAAAAACTGGACTACATCTTTACAACTATTGGATGACTTGGAATCTAGACTGTCACCCTACTACCATTGGTGATCCCCTAACTTTTCCTCTATAGCATCACCATGAGGTCTGCTACTTGTTGTTTTGAGTGAAATGTATTGACAACTGATTAGAATGCCGTGAAATTTGGTTCAGACATCCATGCCATCTGCAGGATGAATTGTTTTTTAAAAAAATGACAGATGTCCCCCTATAGGGACAATGGATTTATTTTTAATTGTCACCACTTTGTCATGAAGTGTAAAACTGTTTATTTCAATGCCTGAGAATTAGTGTGGAAAACATATTTGCAAAACAATGTAAGGTCTGTTAAAATATTTTGTAACTATGGTTTAGGGTCACTGTTCAAATATAACATTGTGCAAAACTGTTCAATTCAATGCCTGAACATCGCTTTGAAAAAATAAAATTGCAAACAAAAAGCCTTGTGATTTGTTTATTTTGTAGCTCTGTATGAATTTCACAAGCCATGGAGTGTCCTTTGGTCTGCAGTAACAGTCTGTCACACCTAATCAGCCTGTTGTGAAATTCTGTATTAATACAATAATAAGTCCCAATGTCTTGAAATGAGTACTTCTTAATAAACAAGCTTTGTAGCTTGTATTTGTTTAAAAAAATTCTATGTCATATCAAACTACAAAGGTTATTAACCAAAATAAACAAGTTTCCAAACATAAAATTTGCTATGGTTTTGTAACTTTTGTCTGGATCTGCTGTAGAATGAATTGGCAGAAATAGCTGCTATCTTGTTTTTTATACACAAGATTGTTTTTGCTACCACGAGATGGCACAAAAAAAGTGTTCATGAACAAGGACAACAGGTCTATAAGAGGCAACCTCAAGAGCTGAAAAAGTTAAAAAAAAAGCCATAAACTGCAGTTCTTTGAATGGCCACTTGAGGGCTGACTCACAGATAAACCCCCATGTTTAAGACTTTACAGCAGAAACAAACATGTTTATAGCCTGGTATAAAGTTTTGGTCTCTATAGCAAACGAAACATTCATGACAACACACGACACGACAGCAGAATTGTTGAACTCAAAGTATCAGTATGTTCTATGTTAAGCAGAATGATGTATAAAGAGCAGCAATTCAAAAGATGAAATGTCCTCATATGTCGGTTAGCCTGATAACTGCTTAACATGACATATTAGCATTGTCATTGTGTGCATGTTAGCATGCATGGTTTTAGACTTATTGTGATTTATATTAATTATAGGTATTCCCTCAGCTGATTTTCAGTGAAATCTTCTGTGTTCATCACCGCAAAATCCACAACCAGATGTCGGTTTCACCCTCAGAACCATGTGGGATTTGCCTTGTTAAGGTGCGCTCTTTGAGACCATGAAGGCCTGTGCTATTACTCACCCCGTGTCATCTCAGTGCTAATCCATTCATTTTGGGCCAAAATAAAAAGGAACAAATATACAGAAATAAAAAGGCAACACTGCAAGAGACAGGCATAAAGAAAACCTCTCTGACTACCTTCTCTGACATTGTTTTCAGTAAGAAGTGGGGAAAACCATGAGGCGGTTTCTTTCATCCTATATGCACGACGAGGCGCGTGGGTGTTCACCTAACAGATGGACATCCTGATCTAAATTATAATCAGGTTATCCAGTGAGAAGAGGGACAGCTCATCATTGATGGGCATGTAATTGCATATAAGTACACACTGCTGTGAAAAACCCCCATTGCCTTGCCTTTGACATATGCCTTCGTTCACTTTATCTAGAATGAACAGCACCAAAATCACAGGCTGACAAGACAACAGGCGGTTGCTAAAAAAAAAAAAAAAAAAAAAAAAAAAAAGAAAAAAGAGAGGAAAATGATTCACAAGCATTGTAGAGAAACAGTTCACTCCTCTTGTTCACATTTGTTTTTTCATAAATACTGCAGCTCTGAGTGCTGTTTAATACTTTGTGTATCAGTTTGTTCTTGTTTGCCAGACAGTGTTCAGCAGCAGCCTCTGGGGCTTGTCTGCAGTCAAACAGGCTTTCTCCTCTCTTTCTCTGTTTTTCTGTCAGTTTTAAAGTGGATGGAAGACAAGGTGAGGGATGTCAGCAACAAGCAGCTGTTACAGAAGTGTGTGTTTGCTGGTCTCTCCTGGCACATGAGTAGCTGTCACTATTCCTCTCAATCACAAAATCTTGAGTGTCAAAATACACAGGTCAACAGTGATATTAAAAACTGCACTCTTACATAAATTTCACTTTGTTAATATACTTAGGAAGAAAATAAATTTCAGTAACATGTATTTCATTAAAAGCTGAATTAAACTGTTAAATTAGAGAAAAAAAATCTTGCTGTGTTTATTTTCTCAGTTTCCTGTGGCTTACTCTTTTGTATCGTAATGGCAATATTTTCACAATGTTCCCCACCATCTGTGGGAATGTGATACCTTTCTATAGCTGAGTGGAACAAGAGGGGTGGTGGGGAGGAAGTGGGTGTTCTCTAATCCCAGAATCCTCACATCGAATCATGCAAATTTGGTGCACTTTGAAGCGAATCCAGCTCCTACCATATGCAGAGTGAAAACAACAATCTATTATGCATGCATTGCACCAAGCTTATGGTAATGTTATTTCACTGCTATTCCTATAAAGTCAAATTTGCAGATGCGCAACATATTCTAAAGTTTCTTTTAAAATAATATTTGTCTCATTGTGGTGTGTTTTTTAGCCAATAACAGGCAAAGTGTTTGGAGGTAGCTGCTGGGATCTGTTTGTGTCTCGCCAATGGGAAGTGGATGCGATGAAAAATTGGATGGGTGATATTTTCTTCTTCCAATCTGTTGTTTGAGAGGTTTTTATTTTTCCCCGTATTTCAACTCTCTATGTATGTTTGACTGACATTCAAGTCTTGCTCTTCAAAGACAACTACAACAATTGAAATAACTTCCTGCGGTACAATGCGGTTTGTTTTTCATGATGTTTGTCACCCCCCCCCTCCCCCCACCACCACCACCCCACCACCACCACCACCAAGGAGCTTAGCGTTCATGATGTCTTTGTCATGTTATTCATCAGTAACAGACCATGTTATCCTGTCAGAGCAACATGATGAAGTTAGAGATCTGCATCAGCCACAAATAAACTTTTAATGACCAGGTATGCATTTAAGCTCTCAGGCTGCTCATCACAACAAACTGTTGGGCGCTCTCACATTATATTTCACAAGCCAAAAAAGCTGTCAGCGCGCTTTGTTGCTCTCTGTCTATGGGTGGATTAAGAACACAACATCAATGATATTTCCATTTGTTCAATGGATAATTAGGGCCCACGACATGCCAAGAATCATTTTCCGTCTTGGCTCATCCTAATTTGGGGGAGGAATCATGCAAAGTGTAATTGGCAAGACGAGATGTGACTGGTGTCTCCCAAGCGGATCCATGCTTTGTTACAACATGGAGTTCTTAATGAAGAGACCGGCAGCTCGCTTGATTATGTTGTGTTGTAATATAAAATCATATGCATAAGCCTTCCAACACTGTGCAAGTAAACTAAATTAAAACTTAAGTCATTACCTGACGTCTTTGTCTATCTGTCTGTCTGTCTGTCTGCTTATTTGCTTACTTTGCATATACTTGTATATGTTCAGGATTTTGAAGTTGTTTTCATCTCTACCTCTCCCCCCCTGAGCCGATCTGAAAGCAGAAACCTTACTGAAAACAACATCAGCAGGTTTGAGACTGTCTGGGTCAGTGTGGGTGGTGTTGAAGAAGGGATGGCATGCCGTTGAAAGGACACACACATACACACACATGCACACTCATATGCAGACAAGCATACTTTGCAGTGTACCTGTGACAGTACTGTTATGAGAGATGACAGTGTGTCAAACAGTTTCTTGTTGATTATAAAACCTATTTCACAAACTGAAGCCCTGTTTTCCTACCAGGTTGCATGTGCCCAAACCCTGTACTGTACAGGTGTCACTCTGCACTCTTTAAGGTGGATTCTGCTGTGGTTACAAATACATTTCTTTTGGTTAGACACATAGGGATTCATTTTAACACATTTTACAAAGCTCTCCTCTTAAGCCCTCCTCTTATTCAGCACAACTACGATTGATTTCGATTCAATTCTGAGTCAGAGAGCTACAATTATACTATACACGATTTGTTTTCTCTCATTTGTGACTAATTGCTACTTTTTAAAGCATAGTGTGTTTGTAGGGTTAACTCTTTTCACCAATATGAAGAGGTAGCCCTACCTTAGAATGTAAACACAAGTATGTCCATTGCTTTTCACCCATGGATGTGTGAAGAGAACTGGATACAGTAATGGAGGCGGAGCCTTGTTCATTCCTATGAAAGCTGCTCAGTGGCGCATGAAGCCAAAAAAAAAAAAAAATCACACTTCCCATAGAGCAAGCGCACTAAAGAATTTCCCAACCAAAAAGTTTGGTTCTCTGTTAATGTGAATGGTGATAAAATGATTTAATAATGTGGCTCTTCAAGACTTTTCAAATGTTATCAGACCCAATGGATAAATCATTTCGGATAAGTCATTTTTTTCAGGGGGTTTGAAACTACAAAAATATACAGTATATGTCCAATGATATTCAGAAATACCTTCACAAGTGAGTCTTTAGGAAAAACTCTTTTTTTGGCCCATTGGCATCATGTGACGGACTTGGATGTTTTGCCACTATATAAACCGGCCTCAAAGCCCAGTACTGTTCCAAGGACTTGATTTCACCATGCAGTAGGCATATGTCACTTGCCTATCAGCAGAAAGACCACCCACTTAATGGGTGAAAGCAAACATTGTAAAAGTTTTGGTGCCAAATAGAAAAAAAAAAAAGTGGCAGCGAAGCTGCTGCGTCATATTTTACATGTCAAACAACTAAAAAGAAGCCCAGTTGAATATTTTTCTTTATTTCCCAAAGAGCGGGAGACAGTAAAAAGAAGAGATCTGTGGCTTCAGGTCATCCACAGAGGAGAGGAAAATGGTAAATTTTGGGACCTGGCCAGTCAATAATTGTAAGCCTGTGGCAAACACCTCATCACAGGTGAGTAAAAGATGTATAAGTCTACTGTTATAATGTTAGGCCAGTAGAATATACTGCAAAGCCAAAGAAATTGTTCTTTCCTGAGCTATTTCTTAAAAAAAAATCTATTACAACACTGATTGTTGATCAGTGACAACATAGCATAATTGTTTGCCTAACTAGCCATAGCATTTGGGCTACTAATAGTTTAAAAGCTATGCCATTTTTTAAGGTATTAAAAATTGTCAAGGACCTTGAATTTTTGAATTTATAGTCAAATTAGAGGGGCTGGTTTGACCCAAAAAGTGGCAGGGAATAACACAAGGGCAGGGTACTCGAATGTGCTGCTCTTATCCATCGATTGAGCCATTAGAAACAATGGTCTTAAAAAACTGACACACATGATGATAATGTTGAGAATTAGGTTCTAAATTTCTAGTTACTGACTTTTCTGCAAAGAGAGATAATATTTCAAGAGAGAATAACAATGCATCTAAGAATTTATTTTATCCTCCACCATACTGTTAAATCAACTCTCAACTCAACTCTTCAATCTATATGATGTTTACACTGAGTGAAATACTCAAACCCCACACCAAATGTTTTTTAGGGTTGCACCATCCAATCAAAAGAAAATAATTAAATTAATTAAAGTGGGATCTTCACTTGCATCTAAATAAATCCCTGTGGTTTTGAACAATGTTTGGCTGCACATCATGAGTTTGTATTGATGGGACCACCAACAGCTCAGAGTGGTTTACATGTCAGAGCTTTTTTTTTTCATACATGATACAGCCATGTGGTGCTGTATATAATGTACATAAACAACACTGACATGTACACAAACAAGCATGCAGTAGACACAGTTTCCCTCACACAGCTATTATGCACACAAAGCCTCATAGCACGAGTGCTCACCTTATAAATCCACAGGATTTGGGGAATAAAACTGTTAACCTACTGTTGAGAGCGAGTGTGGCTCGGCAGGGGCGGCTGCATATCATGCAGGATGAGAGGCGGGACGTGGGGTGGCTTTATCACTCAAACTGGCCTCATGGAGCCCAGTGCTCTCTGCCAGCCAGACTCCAAGTTATTCTATGCCAGTGGAGCATTGATTTTCCACACTGTTAGCTCACATGATTCCCCCTTTCCTCAGAGGAAAATTGCCGGGATGAAAAAAAAAGGACTCCCTGTGATCGATTGGTCCACTGCGCTACTGAATTCAGGTTACAAGCTGAGGGAGATGAGGAGAGAGGGAGAGCAGGGAGGGAGGATGAAGACAGTGCGCAGCGGGGGGGTTGCATGTTAGTCTTACTGAGGTATATCAGGACTTGTAAAACTAGAGCTGAGCAGGAACACAGTTGTGAAGCAACAGCAATAAAATACACTGCACAGGTACATACACAATTTTAACATTTACTATAATAAAAAATAATCACTAGTTTGCACTTTTGTCCTGTTGCTGAGTGTTGGCAGCAAATTCACACAAGAGTGGAATTATTTATCAGTTAAGACTTATTAACCTTTTACAGTCCTTTTACCTTTAAATCCTTGACCGACATCAGTTTTCTTGTGGTGCATTCAGACACCTTTCACAAGTATTTAAACCTATGAAACCTGAGCAAATTGATTTGATTTTGTTCAAAAACATGAGAAAAAGTTCATGTGCAACTTCGCATGACGTGTGAAGAAATGAGTAATTTGGAAAAAAAAAATTAAAAAGCTAGTGAAAAATCTCTATAACTAAACTAGATTTAATTAATAGACATATATATAAAAACAATATATATAAAAATTATATTACAACTGTTATAAATTTTCAAGCAAACCTTTTCAGGTAATTTCCTTGATGTTTCTTCTTTTACTTTCCAATTTTGTTTGTTTATTTGTTTTGTTTTTCTTTTTCTTTTTGTCTTTCTTTTTTTTTTTTGCTAATTTAAAGGGTTATTTGGTACTTTTTTTCCAAAAATGTCTTGCTAATTTTTGGGTCATTTTTTCTTAAACCGCTTATTTCCGTCTTCCCATGTTTTTGCAAAGAAATTGAGCCAAGTTGCCTGGGTTTCAAGGGGTTAATTGCTCTCTTTTAGATGCTGTTAATCTCTCCAAAAATACTTTACACTTGACTTTGGCTCATGCATCCATGCAGGCTGGGTACTCACATAAAGATCTGTGTAATCAAAGCTGCTCATTGTTTTTGGCCTGACACTTTCCTTCATGTAACAGCATTCTATAGTCAATTTTTCACACATTAAACCCTTTTGGAAAAAGCCAGTAATTATTCAAAAGCTCTGGATACAGAGCCAACAAGACTGATAAATAACAGAACACAATAATGTAGTTTCCTCCCCTGACTAAAAAACTTGGCAACAGTCAAAGAACATCAAGTGTATGAAGATGGTATGAAAATAGCCCATGCCATCAACAGCCAGTCACTTAGCCATTTACTATTAATAAATAATGCTCCGTCTTCCTCTTCACCATTACTTCGACTAGTTTTAAATGGTATACACTTTCATTAATGTCAGTGGGGTCTTCTTATTGTGCCATCCTGCATGCTAGGTGAGCCTCTCTCTCAGCCTCTTAAGGCCATTATGTTAGCAGTGATGCATATGAGCTCTTCCACATGATGGATGTGAAGGATGGAGAGCGGCACAATGGCCCATACAGTAGCTCATCTATGAGTGTGAAAACAGTAGCCCCACATGTCTTTTACCATGTAACATCATGTCATGCATACATGTACTGTACATATTGGATAGATGTTTTTTAGCCATGCTCGTGGCAATTCCTTTCACCTACATATCACTGGGGCAGTGGAAGAAGACTGAGACAGAAAACAAATAAAAAAACTAAATCTGTTTTTTTTTTTGTTTTGTTTTTTTGTTTGCTATCTAGGTGAACTGAGTCTTTCAGAGGCAACCTCTTTTTAGCTCTGCAACATTTCCTTAAAAGATAATATATGAATAGGGACCCTGGAGTATTTTCATGCACTGGAGTCTTAAGCCCAGCAGGTAGACATTAGCCCCGCTCCCACGGGTGAAAGCCACGTATAAAGTCTAGCTATGCTATTTCATACAACAAAAAAATGACTCTGAATGAAAATGTGTTCTCCATATTACGTTTTTTTTTTTTTTTACTGTAATTCCATGACACTGTCTTGCTTGTGTAAAAAATGAGCGGGCCATAGTGCTCAGCATCTGTCTTGTTTGGGTTAAGAGACTAACATAAACCTTTGATGTTGTTTGATTGAGTTTCCCTGTTTCCATGAATAAATCAAAACACTTTTTCTGTCAATGATGAGGTAGCCCCTCCACAAGGTCATGATGACAACAGTTTTAATATTAAATAGAGATTTTATTTACTTAATGTCAAAAAATACACATGGTTGTATGATGGTCACAAGTTACAGGCTCCGTCTGTACTTTTTAAATTGCCGTCATATTTACATGTGTTTTTGAAAAGTTTGATTTGTAAATTTAGATTTAGTGTGAGATTTAAGTATTTTGTGTGTTTCCCCACATCACTGAAAATGTAGCACTCCAGGTTTTACTAACCTGATGATTGTGTAAACAAGTTAAGTTTAAGTTTCATTATTGTTTATTTTATTGTGTGTATTAAAATTGTACACAACAGACCAGTGATACTCTGGGCCACCATAGGGGTGCCCTGTGGCCCACTGGCCATTTTCTAATTCACGATGAAGATAAACTGATTCACAGTAGGATTCTTTTGCATTCTTTTGAATTTTGAGTTTAGATAAGGTGCCAGAGTGTGTTAAAAAAAAAAAAAAAAGAGGTTGTTTATCGAACAATCAAACAGCAGAGGATCCCCAGACCCTCGACAGAGGACAGTTGCAGGTACGCAGTAAAATATCTGATTCATCTGTCAATCCTTGTGCCAAGAATATTTAGTCCATAAATAAAGTAATAAATCAATTAATCTGAAATTTTAAGAAATTAAAAAAAATCAGTTATGGGTGTTTGAATGTTTATTTATTCTATCTGGCTGTGTTACCCTCACTGTAATGTTTAAATATGTTTTTTGAATTGATGATATGATTTTAATTTTTTTTTTAATTTATTTGGCAAAAAATGTCTCTTTTAATGAGTCCTGGACTATACTTTTAAAGGAGGAAAATGTTAATGTGCCACACAAATGTGTAAACCCTGCTTCTTAAAGGATTAGAAAGTGTACACAGGGTTGAAATGTAAAAAATAATTGATCAGTTTAATTAAGTTCTGTATTTGTTGAGAAGTTGAAAAGTTTGGTTTCTAAAAAAAAAAAAGGCCATTTGCTTTAACTGATGTAAGTAACCTTGTTAGGAACTACCATCTCTGTGTATGCGAATATAGTTACAAAAGTTCAAAATCAGCACTTATCATAACACTATTACAATTATCCCCAGACACAAGAAATGCTATATTTACATCTCATCTTAATCTAAAAGGGCAGCAATCATTGTTTTCATATTTATCTAAACAGGGCAATTCCTTCTTTTTTTGGGCCAGAACAGGCGAGAAGCATTGTCACTTTAATTACATCAATGTAAATATTTCATATTGGCTAAATCAGATCTTGTGGCTGCAACATTCTTGTAAATGGAATTTTATCTGTAGCTCGGGACCATTAGTGGCACTGAGTTCTGAGGCAGCCTAGAGGACGGTAATTAAGTCCACTCAGCCGTGACTAAACATTTTTGACATTTTTCCTAGTCCGGAATGAACTGTCAGTGTGCAGAGAGAGTAACCATCTTGTCACTTTGTGTTTGTATAAGAATAGCAGAAAGCTGGGTGCTGCGCTGCAAGTCCAGAGTTTCATATCAGACATTTTTTATTATCCAAAAAAAAAAAAAAGGAATGAAATGCAGAAAAAGAGAAAATGGTGCTGTCTTAAACATGGGTTAGTCTGCCTGTCTGTACAGTGTCTGTGTGTGTGTGTGTGTGTGTGTGTGAGTGTGTGTGACTGAGATAGAGTAAGAGGAAGAAAGACACAGACTGTAACCCATTTCTAAGTTATTTCACTTCACAGCAGCACTGACGAGAGAGAAGCCTAAAATACAGTATGTGTAAAAATTTGGAGAATGTTTCGAGCTCAGCTAATGCAAAGAAAAGTAGGGCACATTTGACTTTGCTTTGCATCACGGTTTGCTGATGGATCAAAGCTGTCAGAATAGCCCAGTTTCTCATGGGTGCTTTTGTTAGATCTTCTCTATATTTGTTTGGACCTTCAACCAAGGTGTGTGTGTCTGTGTCTGTGTGTGCGTCGGCAGCACATTCATTATAAGAGACTGAGGTCGATTTCAACAAAGTTCCTGCATATTGTGATACATTTTGCATCTCATATTAGCAAGATACCAGGGTACTAATATGTCTCTCCTCTTGTGCGTGCGGATATAATGAGTTACAGTGGTATCGAAGACAAAATCCAGAGATAACAAGGTGACTTTGAACTTGCCTCTGAAGATATTCCACTGGCATTCTTAAGAAGAGGAAAACAACCAGTGCCTTAATAGCCAATACAAGCATTCCATCAACTTTGGTATGCTTGAGTAAATTGAATACCCCTGCTTTGCCTTTTGTTCTAGAAAATGCATCAAATTGATTGAAAGAAGCAATTACGGTACCAGGGAGCGGTATTGATTTTATGAAAGTGTGCAATTACTTTAATTGGAATAACCATGTCTCGATTAGATGTTCGTAGTAGGCTATGTTTTAAAAAAAAATGTTTGCATTTTTACATAGTAGTTTTGATTTTGAGCAAATTCCATTTCCAGTGCAGCCCGACCTTTGTACCTGATTAGCCTGTTCGTTTTGTTCTGCAACCATTTTCTCCGGGAATTCAAAAGACTTTCAATCAACGTGGGTTCAGTGATAATGAAAAAAGTCTATGGTAATATTAGTAGAAAATTCTTTTTAATTTCACATGTTTGGATGATTCTTCTGCACAGTACTGGATTTGATTGGTATGTCGGCCACACTGTGAAAGCTCTGTTATGAGCAAATAAGAAGTGTGTTTTATCCCCAGATGTGTTGGTTGCCAGGTAAATGCATCTTCTGTTCCAGCAATACTGAGTTAGTACCAGTTTAAAAAAAAAAGAGGGGGAAAAAATGAACAGTGAAGTCAAGCCTTAAATCTGGCTGCATACCATGTGACTTGACATGGAGCAAGCGAATGAAAGAGAGAGAGAAAGAGAGAGAAAGAGAGAGAGAGAGAGAGAGAGAGAGAGAGAGAGAGAGAGAGGGAGAGCAATACCCCCATAAAACCATCTCTGCTTTCAGTTCAAATAGGTCCTATCATCTCCATGACAACAGTCGTAATGGTAACATGGAAATATATTAATGTAAAACCATGGCAACGTTCTCCAATTGAATTAAGCAGCACCTGTGCACATTACAGAAGAAGATAAAAGACAAAAGGAGCCAGCTTCTGCTTGCCAAGCAGCTGTGGCTTTCAGACCTTAAAACCCATCTACATTTCCTGAACGCATTTGTTTTCCAATGTTTCTGTGCGGCAAATTACCGTAGCGCTGAGCGGTTTTTGAGGGTTTTTCTGTCGTATTTGTGCAAACAGATGAGAAACTGGATAATTATGTTCTTTTTTTCTCTCTCTCCTCCCCTCTTGTCGACTATAAGCCCAGCTCCTCTGCCAGAGTGGTGTAGCCGGATTAAGAGTACGTGTGTTTTACCATTAAATCACATAATGGTGGGGCAATCATTCTGATAGGTAAAAGGGCACAGTGTTTGTGCACAAAGAGACATGTTAGATGCACAAACCCGGTACATTGTGCTCCCTTTCATTCAAAATAGAGGGTGTGAGAGAGTGAAAGTGGTTGTGTTCTGCCTTCTTTTCCCTGAGCTGAGCTGAAAAGAGAAAACATTATCTACATCACCATGCCATCAAATCTGATGGATTTTATCCCATCCCATCCCTCCACCCCCTCCCTCTTTCTTCTCTCTCCCCCCAGCCTCTGTGTGTTCACTGGTAATGGCAATGTAGCATTCTCTCACCCTTGAAAACGTGAGTCTGTGCATGTTTGTTTGTGTCTGTAAAAGAGGAAAAAAGATGGGGTGAGGCTGGCGAGGACACAAAGCCAAAGTGAAATTACTCTTAAAAGAATATTGTTGTACTGAACAGCATGTTCAACGGCCATATTTTATTCATGTGGGCAGTCATGTCCAACACAGAGACCCCGTACAGTACTTCAGCTCAACTCTGTCTGTCTCCAGGAGAAAATCCTCATCCTGTCACAAGGTAGCGTAGATAAAACTCTAATCTCCAATCTCTCAAGGGATCCAACGAGCAACTATTTTCTCCATCCTGCTTTCCATCGTGCAACAATGCCACTCCTACCAGCCAGATAGAGGTCCAAACTGTCAGTACTAAGTGCACTTTTACATTACAAGGCTCTCAGGCCTCCCTACAGGCACCGTCTCTACAATAGGTCAAAATTGCATAACCATCTCTTTCAAATCTTCCAGCTGTTTAATGCCAGGAAAGAGGGAAGGTGGAGATTAACAAGATCACAACAGTCAGGGAAAATTTAATCCAGACTGTCTCTATATCAAACATACAGTACATCAGAGTGCTGCACAAGAAGAGTGGCGAGCCCCAAACCTTGTTTGATTTAAGTCATTGTTCAATGACACTGATGTTCACTTAGTGGAAAATTGCAATAATTTGTCAAATATATTACAACCATAAGATTTTTTTTAAATAGGAATCTGACTGTGAAACACACTTTATATGTATGTATTATTACTGTATCTTGTAATCACCTACATTTTTTACCACATGAATCCTTTTGCAAAGTGAGATTGTAAAATGAATTGTCCTTTTATAAAACCGAGCTGAGAAGGCATTGGGAACACAGCCTTGAATTGTGAGTTAAACGCTAAATTTAGTCTTTACGAAAATGCCTGCTGGAAGAGATTCATTTCATTTTCTGTTACTCAAACTTAAAAAGTAAAAAGTCTGATTCATTTTAAAATAAAATAAAATACTTTTCCCTAGAATGAGGCCTTTACTGAAATATGCCACCCAAATTTGAGAATTTGTTTCCTGGTGCAAATACGTTTGCTTTGTGGGTGTTCCAACATTTGTGGCTAATCAGAAAATCTAGTGTGTCTAGTCTAGTGAACTAGTGTATTCACCATACTGCAAACTTCAAATAGGGAAAAATCTATGTAGACTGATCATATTTGGGCAAATTTTTTATCACCAAATAAATAATGATTTTAAGTACAATATCCCTTTCTTGTTTGATAATTGACCATCAGCTTTAGCTAACATGTGTATTTAACTAACAGTAGTTCCAGTGGGCTTGTTAGTTTAAACTGCACCTCCAACTGACTTCTTAATGTTTCTAGCTGGTTTGTTTTCAATTGAAAGCCCTGTCAAATGTGTCTTAAATATGCTTTTAATTGCTACTTGTATAAAGGCCGACATGGTATTGTGGTCCGGGAGTGAGGTGAGATTCACGACTAAAACTGTGTGTAGGCACAGAGGCAGAAATGTGCAGCTTTATAAGGTCATGTGTAAGCCTGACTCTGTTTAATGAATCTCTATCATTGTGGTGCAATGCACAGGCATAAGCTTAATTTCCACACCTACAGTTCATCATAAAAGGACTTAGAAAAGCCCTTAAACATGCATTTGCATATTGACAAGTGTACCCTTGCATCACTCATTACACTTGTCAGTGAGAAATACAGTAGCCTCGTGAAAGAGCAATTTCACAAACAGTTTTGCATCAGTGAAGTTCTCTAACTGTGCCGGAGCAGCCGTCATACGCATGGCTATGGATATAGCATCTGTAGCATGAATTCAGCATTAATATTAAATGTCAGAAGGATCAATGATTCTTCAGACCACTCAAGTGGAAACTGACTTAACAAATGCTCCACATGATGAAATTCAATGCAGGGAGATAAATGTAAATACAAATGGTGAAATGTATTACTCAAAAATAACTATTATTAATAATTGTATCCATATCGTTGATGCATCAGGATTCACTGAATAAAACAAATCAGAAAATAAATATATTGTTACATTTGTGCATGGAACATAGGCAAGTTAGCTAGCTTGCAAATTGGCTTTTGATACTGGTGTCGGGGATGTATATTGTGCGTGTAAAGATTAATTCCACCAAATTCTTTTACACAAAACTGAATGGTGCTATGACAAACTGCAACTTTCTTGACTTGCAACATTTTCTTTTAAACTGACAAATCATGATGTATGTAATCCATGACACAATTCAAACAGGATCAAAAAATATTTGTCCCTTACTGAGGACAACTGTGCATTTTATTTTTTTACGAGATAAATTAGTGACACCAGATGGGGAGCAACTTGTCTATTTATCTCGGAAAAGGAGTTTGGCTGTGGCGTGCTGGAGTGTAAACTAAGCTATGATTGGACAATTGTGGCGCAGGGGCGGGGTTTAGCAGACTTTCGCTTGATAACAGGCTAATTGTGAGCTTTCAGCATCTAGTATGTTTGATCATATTTTCATCATTTTCTGATATTGCCTGGTAAACAATATATATTTGAGATAAAATATATTTTTAACATCCAGTATATTTGGATAAATATAACTTTCAGGGTTTATCTGCAGTTTTGGGGCCACGTGAACAAACTTAATGTCAACAATATATGTATCATGTTTGTCTTCTTATTTCACAGCCTACAGGACCTGGATAGAGGCCAGTGCAGGCATCATCCTTCAAGCCTGATAAAGATCAAGTGCGCTTCATTTAATCAGTGGATGGAACATGAAAAGCAAAAGCATTGTTTCACCACAGTGCATGATAGAAATTACATAGGATCTGCATGTCTTGATATAAACAGAAAATACAATGAAAAGGTTTTCACAGAAAATGATGCTCATATCGTATCTACAGAACTGCATAAATAGAGGATTTTAGCATCAGCTTACTGTGGAGCTGTGAAGGTTAACAGCCCCTGAAAAAGGATGCTGCAAAAATAAAATGTTGACTTCTGACCAAATAAAATCCAAAAATGTGCAGTCACTGGAAAATAAAATGTATTTAATGCTTGTTATTGCCATTAGGTCACATTAAAAACATGACTGAATTCAAATTAGCCTCATTTTCTTTGCTTTTTCCCCCCATTCGGTGAAAACATCTATAATTTAAGCTACTCAGAAAGAATCCTAATTGCTCATCTGAAAGGGACCATGATTGGATGCTTGAATTTCTTTATATAGGAATGACTCACAATTCCTCGCCTGAATGACAAACAATTTTCACTGGCAAATGATGCCATGTGTCTCACTGAGTAGAAATAAGAATAGGTCCTGTTTTCCGACATGTGCACAAAACATGCACTCAGTCGTATGCATGAGATAAAATGTAGCCAAAAAGAAAAAAAAAATCTGAGCAAATGTCACTGACTTGTTTTGATCACGCATACCAAACACTGGCAATCAAAACAACACATCCTCTCTCCATATTTTTTTTTTTTAAATGTTCAAAAAATATGAAACTTTCACTTGACATTATCACCGTGTGCAAATGTTGGCCTTTTTAATGATATGAAAACACTGAGCTAAGCTCCTGCAAACTGCAATACATTCCTCCCCAAATGAGAGCTGAAATGCTATAGGCAATTAGAAGAGTCTCTAGAATTTCCTTGAAATGAAGTGCTAAATGAAACGTGGTCAGACTGACAAGTCTGCTCTCTTTTTCACTGAGCTTCTCTGTCTTCCTGCAGCCCTTTATGCAGAGGGGAAAGGTATACACGTCTCTTTTTACCAAATCAAGAGTCAATGCGTGTAAGCCCTGTGGTGATTTTCCTTAATTATGCTTCAGGGTGATTTGCAAGGTGGATGACACAATGAGGACATGATGTCAGTCAAATAATACCTCGGCATTTTTCTTCACTGCGAGCTGAGATTTACAGGAATACTGTACTGCTTCCTAACAGAAGTCAGCATTTTCCATGGATGGAATAAATGAAGAAAAACCACAAATGGACACAATCTTTTAGTGGTTCAGATGTCAGAGGCTTAAAGTCCTGCAGCAAAGTATGGGAGCTGACCTCTCGGGAAACTAGGTCATGACCTCCTTGTCTTCACTGAGGACATAATAGGATCACTACATTTATTCCAACAGGAATCTGCGAGGAAGAAGAGGTTTGTCTCATGGTTTCACGCTGTATGATCACTGTAAACACCACACTCACAACTCATTCTTTTGTTCTCCAGGAAATGAATGATCTCAGAATCATTATCTTTACTGCTGTTTGTGCTCTTGGGACAGATTGTTGACACACTTGGGACACACTGCTGGTTCCCATGCCCTGCTGAGACAAGCAGGGTCAGAGCGACCTGGCACAGGGGGCCAAAGGTCAGCAAGCTGGCCAGAAAAAATATCCTCAAGTTTTTGCTAACATACAAAATCTTGGTTTTTGGATGAGGGGGTCACTTTGTGTTGAAAAGAGGTGAACTTCTGTGCAACAATTTATGGAGGAAGAATCTCCTGCAGATATTTTTTTCTCATTTCATATTGTCCCTGCTGTATCAACACACATGTGGAACAAATTACTGTCAATGATATATTCATTCATTTTAATTCATTTACACAACCCTGGACTTTCATAGCTTATGTGTTGTCATGTTCACAGTGGGAGAATTTCAACGAGTAGAAACCATGTCAAGAATTTTTTAAGAGACTAATCAGGGATGCAAGTTTTTGGGTCATTTTAGAAACAGGCAGCAAGAAGGATTTTTTTTTTTTTAGCTTTACTTTTTTCACTAATGCTTATTTCTTTCTTCTGCATTTACTGTGCATAATGTTTCCTTATTGTGCAAATAAACCTTTCTTAAAGCATTCTCTCATAACATTTCTTGAAGTTTGCTATTTTTAATTAATTTATTTTTAACAAATGTGGCTTATGAAAAGTGGTGGGAACATGCCCCCTGTGTAAATTACACTTAGTTTTTGGAGGTGCTGAGGTGTCTCCATGTACGCTTTAATCCACACCCTCAAATTATAACTTACACCACCACTAGCAGGTCACTATTAGCAAGTTTATGAACAATCTCTGATAATAATCTTACGGCCTTGAGCTGAATTTAGCTCCAAATGCCCTGCAGGCATACTGTACAGTTCATTATTGCAAAACAGAAGCAGGTGCGCCTAACAGACAGGTAAGTAGGAATCAGAACTCAGTAGGACACTCTGTTTATGTTACTTTTGTACACCCCAGCAAACATGTAGTGATGACAGAAAATTAGGAAATAATAAATTAGTCAAATCAAACATAGGGCTGAATATACATTCATATTTTATATGAATGACAGACAAATCATTCCTGGTTTTTAGGCTTTTTTTAAATCAGCTGAGTGAGAACAAAATAGTCATACTGAGTCCAACATAATGGGCCATTTTGCATGTACGTTACCATAGCAGCCTTTAGGTGTACATTTTGCATAGAGATCAAAGATCAAATCATGATAAATGCTTGATAGTAAAAGTGCAACACTGCTGTGGGTGTGTCGTATGTGCAGGAAGGAAAACTGGTTTCGGGGAACTTTTTGTCATCTGCTGTTATTTAAATCTTCTATCAACATATGCAATAACTGCAATACTTTTTTTATCTGTGCTTTTTTTTGCAATTTTGAACTCATAATTAAAAAAGGTATATTTACAATCATAAATATATGTATGCAAAACACTACTGATATTAGTTCTAACATAGGCAGTATATCATTTCATCTTCGATTGGTTGTTCACTGAGTTTATAAACACCCAAACTGCAACTGCTGGCAGCCAGAAATACAAAATCTAAAAATATAAACAAGTTTGGCATAACTTACTGCATGTGCGTCACAGGAAGAAATTAAAAAAAAAAATTCTTTTGAATGTCTGAAACACCTACATTTTCACCCACAAAACTTTCTGCTAGACTAAAATATTATGCAATTTCCTTCTTTTTTATCGTGTAGCAACATGTAAGGCAGTTCAGTGAGATGTTTTAGAAAAAGTGTTTCGAGCCTCGTTCTGAATCTGGACTTTGTTGAGCCTCCATCAGTGAGCAAAGGTGAAATGTTGAAGAAAAACACATAACGCCTGCTTGGACAACTTCACTGTTTCTTTCTTTGATGTTTTCATTGCTATGCGCCCTGTTGTCCTCTGTGAGCTGCTACCATTACTTTTATTTTTTTCCCACTCACCAGGCCATCAGATTTTTGTTCCTACCTTTCCTGAATAAATAAATGTTTTCAAAAAATAACAAAATTAATTAAACCATCAGTGACACTGCAACAGCTCCATGTAGATTTTATTTGATCCATGAATGACTAATCAATATTTTAATTTGGTTGGTTGTATCATTATTTGTTAGCTAGTGCAGAATAGGCTTTTAAACTAGCAATCCATTGCAACCCACTTTGCATTGTGTTTGAGTGGTTTGCAATGAAAATTGATCAGTAATTGTGTAGCCTATATAGACTTGAAGGGCAATTGTTGAATTGACTGAGTGCTAATCTGTAACATAATTGTTTATCACTGCCTTAAAGTGTAAATGCATTGAGGTTTACATTGAAGGGTCACGTGAAACATCAAACTATGTTGTAGGGTATTTACTTGATGTTTTGAAACTGCTTAATGATGCATGAATCAGGACTAATGATGTCTAAAAAGGCCGTGATGCTTTTAAAACTACAAAAGTTTGAGGTGAATGCAGTGGGTGCATCCAGCTCAAAGAAACAGGATTCTAATAATGAGCCAGCGCTTCATTCTCAGTAAAATAACAATAAACACTCAAACAGAGTTTTAGCAGCTACTGTTCAATGTCAATGTTCAAGTAAATACAGTCAAAACAGTTTACGTTGTACAACTGGGAAATAATTACACATTTGGGGGGATACAATATAACCTTGAATATACTGAGAAAAGCTTGCAATAGCTGCACACAAATGCCATGGCAGATATGATCAAATTAGTGCATTTGGTTGTACTCACTGCTTTTGTCGTGATCATGGTGCTGCGGGTGTCGACTGATTTGCAGGATGAGTGTGCAAGCACTGAAGAGTTTCACACTAAACTAATAGTTTCTGTCGCGATCCAACAAAATCAAAAAAGCCCAAAGAAGCATTTTCCCAAATAAAAACAGGACTTTACGAAAACAGTTTTGAAATCAATGCGGCGATATAGGAATTTATCGAACAATAAAACTGGGATTTAACCAAACATACGGCGGTTGGAGACTGTTTAGCGTTTTCCTGCTTGACCAACTGCGCACACCTGCATTTAATGAGGTGATGCATTAAAGTGACCCCCCGAAAATGGGAAATTATAAGGGCTTGCTAGATAGGGCTCCAACAATACTAGTATATATGTATATATAAAGAAAAAATATGCTGTGCTAGAATAGTCACTTATCAAATGTAATCATAATCAGAAATATACACAAATTGGCCATTATTATCGCCAACGGTTCTTATTGCAGTGTACAGTGTTCTGCAGTACTGCGTGTGATTTGTTTAAGTGGTGTTGCCCTTCCCCAGCAGAAGCAGTTGTGACTGCTGTGAGTAGGTGTGATCAGTGTCAAACCTGTCAAACACTGTACTGTCTCTATTTCATTTCTTTCAAATGTTATAAAAAGTGGGAAACACGAATGTAGTGTTACATTGGCTATATCACTGTGGACTGCCATAGTTTTTGTAAAGTATTAATTTGTCATAAAAAAAGGTTTTAAAAAGATATCAAAAAAGTCATAGTTTAGTTTGTTATTTAGAAAAAGGCATGGAAAATTCAGGTTGCCATGTGCTGTTGTTAACTAAACATAACTACAACTACTGTATGATCATGCCATTTGTTGACATGATGGTAGCGGCATACTGAAGCAGACGCAGGAGGAAACCTAACTTATAATGTATAGACACGGAAGTTTGCTGACATATTGGCAACATGTGAAAAGTTGGGATGATAACATGGTGGAAAAATTTCATTGATGTCACAAAAAAGCCATTAAAGTTCATAGTGTGTGCACATTTCCTGTGTGGCCCTCAATTATATGCTACCCCCCTAAAATGGCACTCCGTCATCAAAACATCAAAAACTCTACATCCAATATTTTTGTTTCAAAGCTCTAAAATAGACAGTTTGGCGTTTAAGTTGACCCCACCCCCTCAAGGGCTGGGTTGCAGAAGGTGTAGATTGGAAAAATACCCTTCCCCCGATGTTGAATAGGTGATTGTGGCCCCGTCGTATGATATTGTGAATACCCCAGATATGTTTTTCTTGGGAATGTACACAGCCACTGTGGATTCATATACAGCCATAGCTGCACATAGCCAGCTGCCCAGTTGTAGTATGCAATGAACTTTGTGTGGGTGTAGAACAATCAGAGTGTAACTCTACAAAGTTCTTTATTGCAATAATCATTTAATGACTTCCCAAACTGGAGGCTTAGTTCAATGTTTTCTACTGTAACTTTGGGAAAGAGACGTTCAGCATTCAGCATTTTTTTTTTTTTTTTGGATTTAGCTATCCAAGGTCACAGAAATACCACGTGCAGATCCTGTTTTGAGATGATTTTTCGGTTGAAATTAGCACAACCCTCAGCAGTTCTTTTGTTCTCCCACGCTTTTCTCAAATCAGCCGTCATTTCTGCAGAACGAACCGAAAGCCAAATTATCTTATCTACCTTTCATCTTCCAAATTTTTTCATCTGCATCACATTTTATTTGAGATTAAAGTAGGGCTGTGTCTTTGTGCAGCACTAATTGCCATAGAGCTTCAGTAATTAAAGGACAATAAAGCCTTAGTAGTAATTAGTTTCTCTTGTTTGGTTGCTAGCCCATCAATTGTGCTTCAATAATACTGATCATTAGCATGCGCCTGGGCAGTGAGGGATGCTGGGAAAGGAGCCCTGCACACACAGCACTCCACATTCCATTCCCATGAAGCCATGGCACCGAGCCATGTGGTTAACCCTCTGTGTGCCGGGGCCTGGGAGAGTGGCAGGGAAGGCCTCCACTGTAAAAAGGAGAGGTTGTACTGTAACATAATAGACCTGCTGAAATAATCACCAGTTTTTTACATTCCTGATGGTTGGGAACATAAGACCTGCAGCAGTGGGCAGATGCTGCTGTCATGGTTTGTGTAAAAACAATTGTACCCTTCTCAGTGTTACATTCTCCTCTATTCACACACAGGTTCACCTAATGAAAGCCTGTCTGCAACACTGTTAAGGAGTGATGAAGAGGATGTATTATCACAGTGTTAATGCTGATGCATCCTAAAAACAGATCAAATTAGGTAGCTTTTAACAGAACAGGATCGGGGGGGATAAAGAATATTTCTGTGCAGGCAGGGTGCACGGATTGTGCTGTAAACTGTGGCATAGTAATAACGCCAGGCAGCAGAAAATGTGCTCTGTTCTGTACTTTGCCTTGACATGATTGAAAGACAATGGTCCCATGGATAGGCCATTTCAACATCAAATGTGCATGCACATCACAGGGCAAGGGTGTGCTATCCATCACATTCAGTGAGCTGTCAGAGGCAGCTCTCACAGCCCCAGCTTCTCTTCCACACACATTTGCAACTGTATGGCTGCACGAGATTAAACCTTGTTGTACACATTCCACCCTGAGCACACTATATTTCACAAACGTTTAAAGGTAATCATTGATAACTGCTCTGCATTCTGGCGTGAGGTTGATTTTACAATTCTATTTGACATTTTTTTGTATTTTTTTGTGCTTCTTTTAATTAAAATAAGACTAAAACTTAAAATGTAAGCACTGCTGGAGACAAAAACAACTTTATTGTTGTTGATATCGACTTTTTAAAATTTTTAAACTTTCTATAAAACACTAGATATAATGGTTTGGTTGTATTTTCTTTTTATTTGTGCACTCTTGTTGTGTATTGTGATTTTTTTTCCCATTATGTCTCGTGCAAACATTTTTGCACATTCAAGTACATGGCTTGGGTAGTTTCTTTATCGTCTATGTGCCCTTGTTAAGCACTTTGTAACCTTTGTCTCTGAAAAGAGCTATATAAATAAATTTTACTTAATTACTTACTTATAAGGGACCGTCTCTTATTTATGAAAGGGGATGGGGTAGTGTAAAATGGAGAGGCACTTCAGATATTTTTTTAAGCACTGGGGAGGGTGTTATGTTTTTTTCTTTTGGCTTAGAAGAGAGACATTTAACTTTAAATTGTTATATTTTGTGTTAAATTTAAGTTCTCTCTAAACCCCCAAACCCACAAATGGGATTAAAAGACATGTTTTCGAAAAAATATCTAAAATCTCATCATTTAACAAAGCTAGAAATTAAGAAATATGGTATGTAAAAAGGACAGTCATGCATTTTCTCCCGGCACTCAGGGAAGCTCAAGGGAAAATATTTGTATATACTGGAGGGCCATGATAAAAAAAAAATCAAAAAATAAAATTGAAAAAATAAAATAAACACCCCTCTATCAATTCCTCTTCTCTGATAAATACAGTTCCTAAGAATGAAAATATCTGTCAGAGTTGTGTCCTTGTGCTTTTACCTTTTCACATGCAATACAGTGAAAAGAGAGGAGCACAGAGGCCTTTCTGTGATAGGTGTTTGTATAATCAGGTGACATTAAACAAAACAGGTTGTAGCCATGCAAATGAAGAAAAAATACATAAAAAAACATGGTCCAACTACAGAGAGACTCTGTGCAACCTCCTCCCATCCGCCTTGGCACAATAACCCAAATGGAAGCCTTTATGAAGCACTGATGGAAGCAGAGTGCGCTTTATAATGCACAGCCGTGCACACTACTACATTTCCAGCTAATCAGAAGCGCGCAGTTGCAGAAAGGAGAGCGGTTGCCAAGGCAGCCACCAATCTCCCCTCCCCCTTCTCCCTCCGTTCCTCTTTCCCGTTTATTATCGGCAGAGGTCGCATGGCAGAGGGAAGTCCAACCACTTCTGTACTGGAACCAATGCAAGAATATGCACCTCCATAACAAAGCCTGTATGGAGTCCTGAGAGCAGTGAGGGGGGGAAAAGGAGGCTGCACATTTATGGGCTGCTTTTCAGCCGTAGAAAAAGATCTTTAAAAAAAAAGAGGATCTAAGTTTTTGCTTTTATTTGTTCTGGAACAACGGGATAGTTTTTGCCAACACGTGTGTATCCATGAAATTTGTGCTCTCCGTTTTTGAGTGTGTGAGTGTTTCGCATCCTGGTGCGGGGCTCTGAGGAGGACTGCGCATCATCACCAGAGTTGGTGCCGAAGTTCGGCCGCGAAACGGATGTGAGGGAAGAGTGTACCGAGTAAAACTCCCCCACTTGTTTTCTGCCTCTCCTGCTCCTGTTTGCTGAGACAATAGTGAGTCAAAGACGCTGAAAGTGATTTCATGCCTTCAGTCTCGCACAACCTGAGATGGACGTGAGATTTTATCCTGCGCCCCCGGCAAATGTGGGTTCATGCTCCCTACCGACTGATCCAAGTTGTCTGAGCTCGTTGGACTATTACCACTCGAACAAGGTAAATAAAAAAAATGCATTTAAATGCTTCTCACCTGTCTCTCTCTAGACGTACAGCCTGCAACATTCAGTACAAACGCATGCTTTACGCGGGCGCCCACTTGCCCCAAACACGCAGCTACACACTCTTAAAAAAATGTCAAGTGTCAGCAAATAAAGTGACCAGAGCTTGGATGGACTGATTTTAATTTAGTCTGGAGCAGGACACAGAATGTGTTACACTTTAGACCTGCAATCATTCTATTTCACTGTTGTAAATGCAACTTTTTTTCTCCTCCTCTAATTTCTCTGACCAGCATAGTTATTATGTGATTTCCCCGGTGAGACTGTGCAGTTGTGTTTTTGCACAAAGCTGGCATTAAGTGTCCCACCCGATGTGGAATACCAGGGGCTGTATAGAATCCATACTGCCCCACTCTGCTGCTCTCTGCTCCAACATTATCTTCCCTCTCAATGATTTCTTATAGCTTACATGGTTTTCCGCTGGGAGTTCAACGATTAAATGGATGTGTGCCAGTAATGTACTGTTAATTACTTTGTAAGGAGAAACCACAGAGTGTGGCTGCTACAAGTATGACTCTTTTCACTCTCTCAGTGTTGACACCCCGCGGCTTTTGGCTTGTGACCTGCACTGACTCCCATTGTAAGTGCGCAGGTGGCATTTAAAACAGTATTATTATTCTGATTATTTGTAGTTTGTCATTTTCCAAGAAACAGATAAAGGCCTAAATCAGCATTCTTTTTGACAAACAACCACTGCTTAGTAATCCTGTTATAAACTAGAAATATCTAGATGTATTGCGATAAGAGATAAAAACACCACAAAGTAAGATAAGCTGACAGCAAAAGTACTAATGAGTATCACAAACACAACATATACCCAGTGGAAATACCAGGAAAACTATTTCAAACTGTTTAATTAAAAGCATCTCAGCTATTCAAAGTCACTAAATTAGACCTTGTCACTTACCTTGCTTGGCATATTGCAATTCAACAGGCTCTGGTAGTTGACCTGCTGCTATACATGAAGACGGTTTGGACTTCTTAAGCTCGCTTTCTCAGATAAAGATGGCTTTTCAGATATGACAATGAGGGAGACTGATTCAAGACTGATTCATTGTCTTTCACTGTGTGGGCAATGGAAAGTCACTGTAACCGCATGGAAAATTCCAGTGATCAACTGAAAAGATCATCTCTTAATTTAGATCTTTAAAAAAATTGGTGCAATAATAATCTCAAGTGGGAGCAGAGATCTTGTTTGAGTGCAAACGAGAAAAAAATACATTTAGCGACTCCATCACAGATGAATTGAGATCTATATAAAACAGATAAGGCAGGTTTACACCTGTGACACACAAATGGGCTCATATAACTGTCTCCTCTGCACAGGCTATCTTTTTTTTTGTAGGTCAAACGAATTAGGATCATCCTCCATGCGGATAATCTCAAGAATATGCTGATATCTATGCATGAGTCCTGGAAACAAAGCCACCAGATATTAAATGATATAAAGTGCTTTCACAAGGGAGAATAACTACTGATACAAAAAGTGTGGCACCCCTCAAAATTACAAGTGTTCATTTGAATTATTGAAATCCCTCCACTCCCTTTGCTTGAGGGAGAGGGGTCTCTTTCCTCAAGGGGAAGTGTAATTTGCTATCATCACATGTGTGACACTAACTACCTTCACTAGAAATGCAAATGAGGCCCCGGGAGCGGCGGGGATCTCTTGGTGTCCTGTTAACACAGTGCACGGGGTCAAGTTCCTCTCCTGAAACGCTTGTCAAACCGGCGGTGGCACTAAAGAGACATGTGATTTGTTATGTAGGTACTGTATCTACATATCAGATCTGCCCGCTGCTAATCATCTCTGACAGCCCTGGTTGGTCAAATTGTGCCCAGGTCTCTTTCTTGAGCAGCGTGGAGGCAAAAGGCTAATCACAGCATTAAGGGCAATTTTGTTTAAGGGCTTACTTTGCATATTTTCGTAGATATTTTGGTTTTGAATTTGTTGATTGGTTTGTTGGCTTTTTGAGAATATTCTTTTGGGATAATATTGGAAAAGACTCAAAATAATTTGAATAAAAAGAAGCTTTTGAGATTTGTTGAGATTTAGCACCATTACTCCTGTCTGGCTTCTTTGGTATTTCTGGTAAGAAAAAAAGACAAAGGCAATTTACAGCCTGAGAAAACATCTCTGCTTTTATCGCTGTGAAATTAACAGTGTTAATCTGACTCACACACAAGCTTAATTGGATAAATTGAGCATGTGCAGGCATTTTAGCTTTATAGTCTCTTTATTTGCGAACCTGTTTTTTTGTGCTACCGTCTCGCTCTGGATGCTGACACAAGCCTAGTTTGAGTAATTATCAAGTTTATGTGACTTCCAGAGAATACTTGTGCTTCAGCCTTTGTCATGCTGCTCATTTGGAGCCACAGCTTGTTTCATTCATCATGCATGCTTTTTGACGTAGTCTTTCTTTTTACCTTACTCAGTGTGTTGATAATTGCTGTGATCACTAATCGCTGCGTGAATCATTTCCGTTACTTGAGCGGTGTTGTTCATGATCAACAAAAACGTCTTGCGAGGAGGAAATGTTAACTTTTACCAGCCAACATTTGTCATGGACTGGCCCTTTGGTAACATGAATCACTCTGCTTGCCAAATCAGTTTGAGCTGAGACTGTGTTTGCTGAGAAGTTCAGCAATTTAAAACAGAAAAAAGGTAAAGAACGCAAAGAAAAGAGATGCATAAAATGAGCAGGGAAGTACTTCAAGTGCAGATTGAAATGATTCAGAAAGATCCATAAATAACCCTGAAGATCTCTACTTCAATACTTTCAATACTCACTTTATTTCGCTATGAGTGTGCATGTCTTTTATTACTGTGGTGCTCTCCCACAGCTGAGGAGAAATGACACAGAATAATACCATTATAACAGCTTTGTGCTCTTATGGTAATATTAAACTGTGACATGTTTAATGCTGCCATACAGGCTGCATGGTGTGTACATAACTCAGACATATTCCTGCAAATACGATACTAATTTGTGCTTTATGTATTATAGAGAGTATAAAAATGCATTTTGTCCTACACAACATGCACAGTTGTAATTGTTGTTTGTCCGGCACTTTTAGTTTGCCCTGTGAAATGGGAACACAGTGTCTGCTCCTTTATTTGAATACCTTAATCAAACAGTGCTGACTGCTGCTGCTGCTGAGGTGAGGTGCTGCATACAGTATAGCAATAGAGTGCAGGGAGAGAGAAGGCCCTGTGTTTATACATCCAGGCCCCACCCAGCTCATATATCCTCCCAACAACTGATATCTGCTTAGATAGGGTATGACTGAAGAGCTGGCTTTGTTAGTTGGTGGTCTCCTCTGCCTCAGATAAGCTGCGGTATGATGCGCTCCATTTGAATGCCTTATCTCAGTGTTACTTTTTTATTACAGGACTGCCTGGTGTTTGCTGTGCAAAGGTTTGATTACTTTTCATTAGGGGTGTCGGCATAGGTTAATTTTGCTTTCAATAGAAATCCATTAACTGGTCACTGACCGGTTATTTTTGAAAAAAAAAAAACAAACACAAAATGAGGCCTTTTCTTTAAGTCAGACACACCATTAACTCTACTGCCCAGTTAACTTTAATTAAAGTTTACATGAAAAAAAGTAACCTACGGGGTATGTCCAGGGAGTGGCCTGGGGTGTCAATAGCCCAGATATTATAATTGTCCAGTCAGTTTGAACTATTTGACAAGATTTTATATTTATGGTGGGTGTAATTCAGTCTTAAACCTTTGAGGCAGTAATGTGCAGGAAAAGTAGGTATGGGTAGTGGAGACAAAAAATGGTAAATTTAAGTTATGCAGATGCTTGTGCCCGCGGCCGCGCTCGTACTTCACACCACCCCTGCATAAGTCAGTGCCCCGCTTGGACCACCTCAGGAAAAAAAGTCTGTACACGCCACTGCACACTGACTGCCAACCAGCACATAGGTTCTGAAAAGGAAATGTTCCTCCATACCAGCAGACAGTGGTTGTCTGTATTCATCATTCAAAAAGGAAACTGGAAGACTGGATTGATGCTAGTTAGCCAGTTCGCACATTAACAACACAATCCTATGTTGAAAGAACAGAGCATATTTACAGTGTGGCAAATAACAATACAAACTATGAGGAAGCGCTTCTGGCGAAGAGCTCGATGGCTAAAGAAAAACAATCCTAACCTTATATATATATAGACATATATATATATATTCAACCTCACTCCCTGTTAACTTAAGCCGTTTGTTCGTTTCTCTTCTCGTGCGCTGCACTGAACAGCCAATCAGAGTGATTTCATTCACTGGGGGGCTCTACTGCTGCAGCTGCCGATTCCACATGCTGAATCGGTGGAAAAACACCCGACAATGGCCGATGAGGACACACTGCAACAACAAGGGCCATGGACGCTCACTGAGGGCCCAACTTTGACTGACGGCTGACAGTCTGCTTGGTGTGTCAGGGCCTTTAGTTTTGACTAAAAACTGTACAAAAGTTATTTTTAGTACCAGTACTTTAGTACCATGCATTCAAATGTAACTCGTGTTTACATCATGGGAGGTTATGTACACTAAGTCATGAACTTGGAGCTCTCAGAAAATTTTCACTTGTGAGATTGTAAATACCACATAAAGGAGGTGCTCATATGGCCACTTTTCATGAACACCGTAAATACACCATTTGAATGCAGCATTAAATATGGCTGAGAAATTAACAAGTCCCTGAAATGCAGGCTGTGGTGTATGTTCATGTTGAGTGGTGCTGTCTCTATTAACTAATGACAAACTCTGTGGTATGTGACAGAGAGGCAGAAAAGGAGAATCAAAGGATGAGTGAGAGTCAAATGGGTTGAAGTAATCAGTGGCCCAGTATGGGGACGGTGTGAGTGTGTGTGTGCCTGTGCATGCTAACTCGGGGCCATTCAAGCGTTTTGCTGACTACGGAATCACAATCACAATTGCTTTCATAGCCCCGTGCAGAGGAAGGCCATGCATACCACAGTAAGGGCCGGTGACACACAGCGAGCAGGGGCAGAGCAAAAACAGCCACTAAATCATATTCTCCCTGCCCGGACACACGGAGGAGATTTTTAATAGGGATTCCGACCATTTAAAATCATTTCAATAAAACTGGAATTGGCTCTGACATTGACTGAGTCACTGAGCCTGCATATGGCACAGAGATTTCTTGCCTTATAATTTTTTTTCACATAGGTGACGTTGTAAAAAAGTCATTTTCCCAATGAACTACAAGGTGTCTACATATGTTTTTTTTTTGTGGCTTTGTTTACAGGTTTTTTTGGGATTAGTTCTAGATGTGGACAGACATTAACATTGATGACGACACATGATCCTTTAATTCCACATGTAGGAAGAATTGCTTTTTCACCATTTAAATGGCCTGCATCTCTTTGTTTGGCCTTCAAATGCATTGATGCAGTGTTTTTTGTTTTTTATGACAGTGTGTGTAAGACAGTATGTATGTGTATAGGGGCGCTGGGGGGGGGGGGTGGGGGGTTGCCCATGTGCTAATTATTGGCCCTGGCAGTGCAAAGCTCCTTCCTCGTGGTGGGTACCAGTGCGTCCCCCTCAGCGTCTGTTACCGTAATTAAGACCAGCCGCCCCACTGTAGTGTGCTTACATTAGTCAGACTGGGCCTTCCCATGGGGCAGTGCAATGGCATTCTCATTCTTACTGCAGAAGAAGAAAGAAAAAGAAACGGCACCAGCACCTGCTGCAGAGTAGGCCCCTGGGTGTTTAGTTAAATGTTGATTATGTTTGTTAATGGCTGCAAATGCTCAGAAGGAGCGACGCGTGGTGGTTTGGGGATATAAAGGTGCAAATAATGCAACACATCATTCAAAATCTGTCTGTCTGTGTGAGAGAGTTCATCAGAGGTTTGTCATCTCTTCTATTAATTAAAGGGGATCTTTTATGCTTTTTCTTACTTTCTTTTATTTATATAATGTTACATTGTTAGACGTTTATATTTAATGGGGCCAGTGTTTCAAATAATGAGGTAGATGTTTATAAAAGTAATCCCTGTGAACAAAAACCCCAGGCTTTAGACCATTCTTAATACTCTGTTTCCAATGTTTTTTTCTACTTTTGAAACAAGCGGCGTGATAAATTTCCTTATATAGTCATCTGCTCCAGGCATGCAATAGGCCTGACATACACTGCTACATTTAGCCACATGCTATCATCAGGGAAACATGGTTGCTGATTTTGTGAATTTCTCCCCAATTTCAGATCATATTTCTGCAAAAACTTATCAGAGTGTGGAAATTTTTTAGAAGCTTTTATTGTGGGTTTTTTTTGCAGTAAAAAAATGCTGCTATTCATTTAGTCATTTCCCTTTCTGCAATGACAGTGCAGAGATGCCTTAAAGACCATAAAGGCCAACCAATCGATATGATACGATACAATATACTTGTCACAGTAGGGGAATTTGTCTTAGACTCAGCTGCTGTGCCCATAAATACCTTCACAGTCATAATAAAACCACATATGAAGAAAACAGCGCTAGCTGTACCAAATAATCCAATAAATTGCACATAATCCATATTGCACATGTAAAATATAGCACATACATTGCACATAACAGATATTGCACATACACACATACACACACACACCCCGTTGTCAGCGCACTCTGGGCTTTTTTTAGGAGGGAGAGCTTACAGGGACAGGTTCTAAAACAGCATTTCAGACAGAAGGTGGACGTTCCAGCAGACAGTTTGAGGACAATAAAGTTTTTTTGAACATTTAAGCATTTAAACGTGTTATAGTAAAAATCCAAAATAATAGTATGAACCTGAAAATTTGCATGATAGGTCCCTTTTAAACCTTTTTAAGCTCAGTTGCAGTAACAAGATTATTGGAGCTTTGAGCTGTTCCATCATGAGTTTTAAACATGAGTGTCCAATTGTCCAAATGACTCAAATTTTATTTTGTTAAGCAAAAGAAAACAAAGAAAACCTGAGAGGATGCTTGGGAAAGCTACAATATACCACAAACATTGCACATCTAAGCTTGCACAGAACCCAGCCGGTGTTTCAATGCTGACAGTAAACAAATGCAGACAAATAGGAGGGAGTGTACTGTAAGAGTGCCAAAAGTGCCTATAGGCCATGTATATAAACACTGAAATAATGAGGCAGATTCATCAGTCAGAAAATGTCTCTCTGTTTTACATAATTGTAAATGGAAAACATTGAGTTTGACTGTTGGTTTGGAGGAGGCAATTTTAAGTTGTCACTTTGGCTCTGGGACATTGCAATATTATAATTTCATGATATTTTATAGACTGCCGAATAAATAATGAACAGATTGATCAGTAATTAAAATAATCAACATTCACATTCACCGTCCTAGCATAAACAGTATGTCCTGCCTACTGTAGGTCTGCTGTGTGTAGTGGCTGTATGTATGCACATATGTACTGTGTGTATGCTCTGTGCTGTACGTACTGTATGTATGTATGCATGGAAGAGGCTGGAAGCTGGACAAACATTCCCAGTTGTCCCAGCTTCCTGAGGTATGTCCTGTGCAAACACCATTGGGCCATGCTATAAGCTCCTTGCCAGGGATTGAAGGCTCTTTTCCCTCCCTTGTTTTCACTGAATATCCTTTACAAATATTATCGGCCTGGTGTCAGTGCCATGTTTGCACTGCAGCCTGAAGGGACAGAACCCATATGAAAGTACAATTAATGGTCCAGGCTCAGACTAACACATAAACAGTACATATCAAGAAGAAACATCTGAAAAGCTCCCAGAGTGCAAAGTAGTATTTTCCTGACTTTGTGATGATGAATCTTATTCTTTCTGGAGACAGATTATCAATTTAAGATACTTTTTTATGTTGCCATTCACTAGCAGATCTTTGACTTCTAACCTGGTGTCTTTCGTTAATTCACTGACATGCATTGATTTGGACTGCAAGAGGTTTCCACTCGAGGAAGACAGGGTTGATAAATCCATATGATCCTGAATTTGCTCTCTTTCCCCAGCTGTGACTGTCTCGCCTTGTCCCCTGTCTGTCAGGAGCATGTGTTTATTATGTGTGACATATTTAGCAGGCAGATATAATTGCCTGTGCAAGGCTGTAATCGTCTGCGTCCAATTCAGTCAGCAGAGACTGCGGGAGCCCACACAGCCGCCGAGGTAATCAAACTGTGGCTCATTCTTCCTCTTTGAGAGCTAATGATGAGCTCCATGATCGTTTACAATGGGCAGAGAGTGAAGTGTGACAGAAAATACAGTGGTAATACTATGGTTGTACTTCTTGCAATGCTATTATCTTTGGTTTAAGATGTTGTGATCACTTAAAACAGAGAGAAAAGAAAAAGTTGCAAGGAAAAAATAGAGATAGATGTTGTTGAAGAAAAAGGGAGGTAGAGAGGTTAGAGGAGACTTGTGGGTTGAGAAAAGGGAGGGAAAGCAAGAGAAAGAGGCCCTCTCTTTGTGTTGTCGACCTATTTAGTCTCACGCTGGCCACGAGCCATGCCGATGAGTGATGTCGCTAAGAAAAACAAACAGAGGAAAGAAAAGTAGGATTTTGGAAATTATGACATACAGTCAATGGTGTTATGCTGTCGAGGACTCCGTCTCACTCTTAACTAGACTTCAACAACCTTGTAGCAGCTCGGCAGGGTTGTTAACACACAGGAAAGGGAAACTTGAGCAGATCTTTTTATAGAATTGTTAATAACACAGTAGACAGTAGTGAAAAACCATAGCCTAAAGCAGCACTTACTGGCACAACCCACGTGAACCATGCAAGTATATGTGTACGTGTGTATGTGTATGCATGCTTTTTTGTGTGTGGCTGGCACCTCAGCAGTGATGGGAGAGGTATTTAGATCTTTTACTTGTGCAAGTAGCAATACTACACTGTAGAAATAGTGTGTCACAGGTGAAAGTCATAAAGTAGCAGAATGTTTGTGTGCATGTGCACTTATATGCATGCACCCAGTATGGAACCACAGCAGAGTGCAGTGAAACTGAAAGAGAAAAGTTTAGGGCTAAAGAGGACTTGCGCTTGGCTTTATTTTTAAAAAAGAGCGATCACTTAAAGGGGGATTGCACCCGAATTACATATTTTTTTTTACCTGTAGTTGTATTATTATTTTCTTTTAAATTCAGGTTCAGGTTTCTTTTCAGAAACAGTGTAAACCAAATGTAAAATGTAATTCAGACTACATCTTGCATTATTTTCATTGTCAATCTGCAGATTATGTTCTTGATTAAATGATTACTTGTTCCGTCTATGAAATGTTAGAAATGGTTAAAAAATGTCAATCAGTGTTTCTCAAAGCGAAGATAGCGTCCTCAAAGGTATTCTTTTGTTCACAACCCAGATATAACTAATATACTGTCATAGAGGGGTAAAGAAACAGAAATGTGACTTTTATTTATCAGAAACATTTACTCTAACCAGTTAATCCATTATCACATTAGTTTGCGATTAAGAACTACTTGATTAATCATTGCAGCTTGTCAACTGCTTTTATAGTGATTTTTCATGGGGAGAAAGTAGCTCCAGTTATCCAATAATATACAGGTCTGCAGATGATATGTCACCAGGATATTGTTTCTGTGGAGAGGTGTTTATAAAAGAGGTGTGTCATTTTTAAATGCTGTCTGCACCACAAACACCATTTTGTTGTGGTAGCAGAATAAATCTCAGAGATGACTATCTGAAAACCTGATCAAATAAAACCAAATCTATATGCATGAGTAAGTGAGAAAATATGTTCCATTTCTGGGGGACAAACCCGTTTATCAGTTGTTACCAGACAATACAACTACCTTGTTGAGCTTTTCTACTGTTTATGGCTACAACTTACAAATTAGTTTGGTCCATAAAATGTCAGACAGTTGTAAGAAAAAAAATGCCCATGACATTTTTCTTTTCAAATTCAGGGTATGCCTTCATGTCTTTTTTGGGGGGGTCAAACCAACAGTTCCAATCACAACAATGCTCAGTCACTTAAAGGTTGAGTGTGTAGGATTTAATAGCATCTAGTGGTAAGGTTGCAGAACTGAAACTTCTACCTGTGCCATGTTGGAGAACTACATTGGCTGATATGCCAATAGCCCTATCCAGTGATTGATTTTTCCATTCATAACTACTGCAGAAACAACATGGCGGACTCAGAGGATTGCTCTGTATGTAGATAAAATGCCTCATTTTAAGGTGAAGAAAACACAATTCTTATTTTCAAGTAATTATAAACTAATAAAAACACTACATATAGCATTATATACCATTTCTGCTAATATATGCCCCTAAATCCTACATACTGGGCCTTTCAGACTGAGCGAAGCAGCAAATCTGTACCTGTTGCTGCACTTACTAAACAGCAACAGGTACAGTTAGGCCAGTCACTTAGCAAAGGCATCAAGAATGTCGTAAGCAGGAACAAATGTTTGCGGCAGCCGGGCAGGGAAAGGGAGTGAAACTGAGAGATGGTCATGTTTTATTAAGCCTGATAATGCAGTCTAATCTGTGGCTCGGGTTACACAGTGCTTTGTGGGTAATTAGAGATCATGTCGTATGCCTGGCCTTTTGAAAATTTGCACTCCGCCCTAATCCCCTCCTATCCGCCTCTCACCCGCCACCTCCTTTCTTCTCTCTCCTCATTCTCTCCCTCACTCACAAAAACCCAGAACATGCTTCCAAATGAGCTGACTTTCTGTCAGGAAAATGCACAAATAAACAAACATGGCAGCCATACTTCAGGTAGCTAGTCATCAGAAAGTTTATACCTTTCTGTAAGATGCTTGGAAATGTGCTTATGTGCTCAGAATTCAATGAGAGGAAGTCGACAGTGGAGCACTTTGTGGTTTGCTTTGTGGAACTTGTTAGATGAATGACTAATGCCTCCTGGCAAGTGCCCCAGGTTTACTATTACCAAAACAATGGCACTTGATACAGAGCACCGTAGCCTTGGTTTTCACACAGACAGGAGCTCAGGCTGCTGTTTTCTTTTGAACCCTAAATGCTGACTGCCCATTCATGCAACATCCCCTGAACACAGAGAGACACACAAAGGAAACTCTCAACTGACACGGTGACTTGTTGAAAAAAAAAAAACAACAGCTTCTTTCATCGCTCATTGTCCCCAATTTTTCCATTGTTAAAAACTGAGAAATGTTTCCTTTTCTCCGTATCTAGATTTGGCTATCGCCGGGTGTAATACAGTAGGGCATGTTTACATACACACAGTTATATAATTACTCGGATTATGACAGCAACTCCATTAAAGTGTCTGAATATCAGGTGAAAAATAATGATGCAACCTGGCACAGTTTTAGAGCAAAACCATCAGCTGCCTCCAACCATAAACTGAAACGCTGCATGGGTGCAAAGACTGAAGAGTAAAGCACAGGTTTAAAGTCAAACTCACTGAGTTGAATGCAGTTTCGCCTCCAATCTGTGTCATGCTCGGTGGTTTGAGCTAAAAATCCCCTGTACATGAAAGAAGTCATGAAAGCAATAATAAAACCAACCATATAGACACAGTATGCATTTATCTGTTGCCAACTCATAAAACCTCATCCTACAGTATTCACCATATGAGTCATCGAAGAAAGTCAGTAAACTATTTAAATCTTATCACAATGAGTGCACATGATAACAGCATTGTCACAGACACCAGCCACAAATAATAAACAGTACTCATGTGAGTGTGGCATTGAACTCATTAACCTTATCAAGTCGTTCAAGAGGTCTCATGAATTATCATTTATACAGAACAGAGGAGATGAAGGCATTCACAGGAATACGTGTTCATATCACTGCCATGAAGGAAACAAGCTTTCAAACACCTCATATACCATCGGGCATTACATTTGCATAAAAATGTAGCAAAATGCAAAACTGAGCTATATTCAAAGTGTTCAAGTAGCATGGTGATTATCAGCAGAACTAGAAGGCTTTTAAGAGTTGAGGTAGTTAATATCTACCAGTGGCTCTGTATCTCAATTTGCATTTAGGTGGGTTTTTGTGTGTGTGTGTGTTTGGGGGGGGTATGGACAGGTTAGCAACCAGAGACAAAAACACAAAGCAAGAAAACATAGTGAAGTTGTTAAGCAGAACATAAATTGGACTCTAAACCTTAGCTCATGTCAGTTTAAGGTCTGGGGAATTTTTATCTACTTTATAGAGGCGGGTGATATGGTCCAAATATTTTATCACAGTGTATAGGGATGGGAATCGAGGAACCGTTCCAAATTGTTCAATCCATCGGAATGGTATGCCTTTGAGCTTATTAATTCCTTTTATTTATGCTGGCATGTTTTTCTGACAGTTGCGCATTGCAGAACAATCAACTTCATGCGTCTACACTCCTGGAAACTTGCAGCAAGAGGGAATGAAGGCAGAGAGGAAGAAATAGTAATGTGTCCGTGAAATGATAATTCTAAGTAAGGATGGAAACATCAGCAAAATGCAGAAACATCTTTCCAAGTAGTTTAAAACCCAGAAATAACACGTGTTTGACGCTCGACACATGACGCACAATGTTATAATAACATAAATGCAATGCAGGCAGGCTTAGCAGATTTTTTTTCTTTGACTAAGACAACCTAAATGAAAACAATTGCTGTACAAATATTCAAATATTATACACTTACTTTTTTCCACACACAAAATTGATCAGGAGCCTTGTTGCCATTAATGATGCTGCCTACAAGCTTTTCGTCCTCCATAGTTGACTTTATGTTGAGAGCATATGACTCCAGGCCATTCTTAGCAGACACCTCGTCATGCTGGACATCGTCTTCAGCCTTGTACTGTAAGCAGAATCAATAATGGCATTGGTATTTAAAAAACAAACATTATCATTACAGTATATGCAATTTTCTATCACAGCAATGGTATATATCCAATTTCAGTAATTGCTCTATAAAGAAAGAAGAAAAGAAGAAATTGTTTAAAATTACTACAGTATATGTAATCCCATTTGGATTATTTTCTTCTTTCATTTGGAACTTCCATAAAAAAAACAACAGCTGCCTCACATGAGACAACACTTGAATTAAAAACAAAAGACTCAAATGAAAAGGACTGAATTTTTCTCAAAGTGGAGGCTTTAAGGTTTTAATGTAAACAATAATTTCAAGTGTTACAGGTTTTTGTATTTATGTCATTCTCCTCTTCCATCTTGGGCCAAATCATGTTACTTTGTGGGGCAATTGCATTTGTGAGATTATACAAGAATCACAAGATCGTGTAAGGATACAGCCTCGATTTGCTACATATAGCCTGCGCTGAACAGCTCCCCACAGTTAGAATTGGTAGTGCCAAACCCCTGCTGGTGGACACAATTCCACTGTCACGCCGTAGCTACCGTATTGCCTATGCCTACTCCTGTATTGTTTTCTGTTTTAGCTAAATTGATTGGCCGCGGTGGACATCAATCACTCTGAAATCTCCATAGTAAAATTTGTCATTAAGTTCAACAGAGTTTTAAAACCTTTACTACATATCCAGCTATAACAAGTTGTAGGTGCTTTAACTATAAGCATCGAGATACCCTCCTGTATTCCTGGTGATGTTGCAATAATCCTCATATCATTGACTGCTCAGTCGTGTCATTTTGTAGAAATATGTGATATTTTTTGTTAGGAATGCAAGATAATAGCGGTGCGTCATCAGTACCAGCTAATATTGGCTTAAAAATGAAATATCAGAATCAGCCAACATGCTGATTTCTGTTGATACGACAAACCAATATGTTTTATTTTTACTGACAGAATTGAACATGTACAAAACATCAGCCCGAAGCTGAATTATTTTTTCTTGATTTGGACAATGAATGAATATTACATTTACTGAAAAGCATTGTATTTTATGTCACCATCTGCTGGTAGATAAGAGTATACATACTACGTTAATTCACTACAGAAGATACTTGATAATAAAATCAGGTGGCGGAAAAAAGTAGATTTATCAATATTGCTATCACTTATTTGCCAAATAAGTTGTTGTATATTGGCGTAACGGAAATCAGAAAAAAATCCAATATTGTACGTCCTTACTTTTTGTTTTGTTAATAGTTTCAGCTTTAAAATAACTGAAACTATTCGCAAACTGAAAGCACAAAGACTATCATTGTGGGTCAATAGTTGCTAAGAGAGGTGAAAATCCCAAGTCGTCCAATTACAACGGCACAAGTTTCGAACAAATATTGGATCCTGCATGACTACTCATACACACTCAAACAAAGGGTCACACACTCACTCACTTTAACACCTCTGAATCCCCCAACATCCGACCACACACACACACACACATGCACTTCCCATATAGCTGCGAGGCATTTCATTTCCTCTCCTCCTATGACAACATCACAATATAATGGGACATGGTGTCACGTGACAGGAGCGATCAAATTGCTCTCTGTCTCTCTCTCTCTGGCTTGAAGGGCAGAACGGTCAGTCGTTACATAAACTACAGTTGGTTCAATTACAGAAAAATGTGCTTTGTGTCCTTGTCATAAGCAGAGTGATGAAGCAGATAAAAAATAGGTTACCCATTTTTCTTCAGAATTTTGATAAAATGTCTTGCTTTCTGTGCTCACTATGTCCATGGAAACTGTAGCGAGGCCGAAATATTTATTTTCAGGTTTGATGCTAAAAATATATCGAGATATATAATAGTGTCCCATCCTGATCTGTAGAGATGCCATTGAGTTGAAATACTTTGCACCCCTCCATCTGTCTTAAGTGACAAACCAAAACTAAAAGAGCCAGTACCAAACTGTCTCCCAAACAAGGAAATATGCTCGGTCCAGAGACTTTTGAATTCGCCAGCATTTGACCTTTAGCCCCTCTCATCCTGTTTGGTGTCTTTGGTAGAAATGATCACAGAGCAGCAGGGTTGAATTAACATTTTGTTGTAGTGTGCAACATTTCTATTGTCACGCCTCCTTACAGCCAACACTTCATTAAACTACTTCTGTCTGACTTGAGTTTGATTTTTCTGTTATAGAGTGCTATTTCCAGCAGTTAATTTGTCATCTATTGTTGTGTCTGACCCTCACTCCAGGTATTCACTGTGTGCTCTAGCACGGTACTATCACACAGTTTTCAGATGAGCCTGTAATTAAGTCATCTTGGAGCCTTGAGAGTGCGACTGTAGCGCACTGAGCTGAGACCAATCTGCCACTAATTGTCCCAAGTTTTAATTTCTAATGGAATAAGGGCCAGAGGGAATGCTGCTTAATGAGATGCAGTTACTGTGTCAGTGTGAGTGTGTGTGTGTGTGTGTGTGTGTGTGTGCTCTTTTATCTGTTTACTGTAACCGCTGTTGGCCCTGGCGAATAGAGAAACAAAAGTGAGTAAAGCAAGATGTTCCGTTTTGATTTCGTAGCCTCGTTTCTGTTTATTCTACAAAGCACTCAGGATGTCTCTGTCTTTCCAAGATGTAAATTCACACGTAATAAATGGTAAAGCCACCTTATAATAAGTAACATAATTGATTGTACATTGACAGTAGAATCAGAATATCCCTTTTAGCGATGCCTACTCCCTTTTATACAAACTGAGGAGCGCCCTCTCTTAATAACTTTGTGACAGTGGAGACCCTTCCAAAAGTGAGAAGTGATTTTGCCCTTGGCACTCAAGTTATTGCTCCGACAGCATGGTTGTAGACTGGAATTGGAAAGGTTGTTTACATAGCCTTGGGAGTGTTTGTGTCATGATTTAGATTCCAGGCATTTCAACATCCAAATAAATCAGTTTAGACTTCTAAGGACAAGTAAACCTCCAACAGAAGAGATGGGCCAGCTGTGTTTAAAAATCTGTAAGGTAGCTTTATCTCTAAAGCTCCATCAATTTTGTTTTCATTTTTTATGGGCAAAGAAAGTGAGGGTCAAAGTTCACAGAGGATATGTGTATTGACTAGGAATGCTTATATTTTACTTATAAGTAAAGGCGTTACCAGCAGTAATCACAAAAAAGCAGCAATACTTGCTAGCTCCCATTCGACCCAGGTGGTGTACAGTGCAAAACAGCCGACGCTAACCTCAACTAACTACATGAGACTAGAGGGTGGGCAGTGGCCATGTTTCCATGTGTTAATGCAGCTAGCCAGCAGTCTGTCAGCAAAGGCAATAGAAAATAAAAATAAAATGCAAAACATTTACATCACAAAACATAAAAATTTCACCACCTTTAAATGGCCAGCGCTTTGAAATTGTTAGAGCATGAGAAAAGGAAAGGCCTCTTTTTTTATGCCATTTTGCTTTTTTTTTCTTAAAAATTAACCATTTAGTTCCTGGTTAATGGGTATCAGGCTTTCAAAAGCAAAATTAACCAAAACAGACATCCCTACTTACTGCCATATTGTGCATTGTGTATTTGGAGTATTACTGTACTCCATTTGGACTGTGGTTTAAATGACAGCACACACACAGCAGTCTGCTTTATGATGTTATACAAGCAACATCTTTGGCACCAAAAAAATAAAATAAAAACAACACTACGCGAGCCCCCCTGAAGACAAATGACGACATGAATCTTTCAAACACTTTGGTGACTTCACTGTAATTTTTTTTTACCTTATCGCTTTTGAGTGGAGTTTGCTTTTGCAACTGACTCAAGGCCCTTCCTCTTATTGTTTCAATATGTCAGAGCATTGTTTGAATGAGGTCACCCATTACCGATCTGGCCCGAGGCCAGCTTGACTTCAGCTGATTTAATTGAATCTACGACATGAGTCAAATTCAAACAAGCAGAGACTGCTTTGCCATGACAGCCTCATTACTCCACATTAAGAACTCATTTCACAATGCATTGTGACTTTGGGCTTGACAAATGGTGAAAAGGGATGAAATCAAATAAGTGAGTACATTTTGGAAGGCTACTTTTGAAATGCTCTGGCTGAAAAATACTCCGGTGCTGTACATATATTATAGAAAAGCCAAAAAAATAGTCTCTCTGCTATTTTGTATAAGTTAATGTGAATGCCTTCTGGGTTAGAGTGTTCCCATGTTTGCTGTCTGCAGTAATGGAATGACATTCAATGCCATTTTCCCTTTTAAATGGAATTTTTGTCAAAGCGTTATGAATTCAACCTGCCTTGTCACTCAAGCCTCAGACAGTGCTGAGAGAGGAGGAAAATATGCGAATGAAACCTTTCACTGCAGATTTTACTGTTAGCTGTGAGCAGACCAAATAATGACGCCTTTATCACGTCGTCGGCACAACAAACAAAGGAGGCTTTCTTGTGACATACCACAAGATGTGATATCAGGCATTATAATGACATACATTATGTGTACAACACATACACAACATTCATAACATCTCAGCTGTGTGCTAGCTGCATTTCATCAGCTCCAACCCCGGCTAAATTTCTCAATTAAGCACGCATTCTTTGAGAGCCATTGGCAGCTCGGCCAGAGCTCACAGGGAAAGAAAAAAAAAAAACGTACAGCGGGTTCAACGTGCCAGGGCCTCCCTCCACAATCGGGAAGGAAATGTTGAGACTGCAAGGGCTGTGGAGTGGAGATATGGCGGTGTTTGCTTAGGGCTAGGTATCGGGCACAAAAACAAACATGGCTGCCCTTAATGAGCCTGTTTGCCTGCCAAAGGTAAAGACAGCTGTTGTCTCTCGCCACAATGGAGTAGGCCTCAGTGCCACGGAGCACAGAAGAGCGCTCTGCATCCCCATAGTAACGCTCACCTTGTGTGTACTCAAGAGTGAACTTATTAAGTCCTCTTTACAGATAATTACAGAGTAAAATGTAAATTGTGAGGCCATACGGCACTTTCATAAGGTCTGACTGTTGAATAAAAAGGTTTATTAAGTAAGTCTAGTCTTTAGAGCGCTAAAAGTAGTGTTACTGGACTGTTTGAGAGGACTTGCTAACTTTATTGCACCTGGAGATAAATCTCCTCTGGTAAATAAAAAGTGGCTTCTTGAAAAAGACTAATGCACAGGGATATAGGCAAAGTGGGGGGTACTGAAACCTGGAAAAGCACTTTTCTCCGGTATGAGAAAATTAATACATTCGAGCTGTGCCTGTCCAACTGAATCAGCACTGACAGCTTGCTGCACTCCACAGCTAATTTTAGAGTGAAGAATATGAGTGAGATGACTGCACAGGCATTTTGTTGAGGAGAGCAGCCAGCAAGAAACTGTGAACATTAAAGGTCCAACCGTCAATTGCATCAGGGTGGCTTTTGTTGAAACAAAGCCCTCCCAGCCCCCACCGCTTTCCTGCCATTGTTTATAGTACATTTTGAGCTACTGAATGGATGACATTTTTTTCCATTATTATACTGGCTTCTGACAAAAGGACTGGCAACGTCACAGATAAATATAAAAGTTTAACATTTATGGATGAGTGTGCTGTGTAAGGACTTCTTCTTCTGAAGACATTTTGAGATGATGCAAAAAAAACTGCTTTTACCTCTGACCTATAGTGCCATTCACTAATGCATGCATCTACTCATGGATGAGAGGCTTGTGCTCGTGACAATATGAGATGTAAAATTTAATGGCCTCCTCTTGGCTTGGGCAGTATCTATATTTTCACACCTTCCTGAAATTTCACTTGGTTATACAGTATATGACAGTATTTGTGTGTTGCGTCACCTGTTTACAGTCCAACATAGTCCCCACTGTAGGATTTGGCCCAGTGGTGGCGGAAGAGGACATGGACTCAAGATCTTCACCAGGGTTCACCAGTCAATTGCAAGGAGCTGTTGTACAAAACTAAATGATAGTAAAAATGATGGAATGGAAAAATATAAAAAGAAAAAAAAACTCAACCTAAGAACAAACTGTTCAAACTATCAGAAATAAACCTATTTCAAATGAACACAAGAAAAAGGACCACATTGGGCCCGTGACTATGGGGCTCTAACACATGGTTCCAATCAAGGCCCAAGTTGCACTGATTCAAGTAGCCTCCACCTGTGGCTTTTATACTGGAAGCTCCTCCTACAAGACAAACCACAGTTATTTGAAATAAATCAACCAATCTATTATGCAATCTTTACATACAAAAACAGTTTTGTGCACATCAGCACATCACAATATCCATTCTGACACAGAGGTATCACAACAGCATGCATATTTAGAGCTCCTACAAAAGCATTACTGCCATACCAATAAAAACACCCCTCTGTACTGCTTACTTATGGTACATTCTGGGTCCCTTTCCTCTACAAAGTGTTTTGGACTCTTCCACTGGTTTGGCAGTTTGACCAGGAACATGAAGGTGACACCTGCTGGATTAAACCAGACAAAACAACTGGTAACATGGGAATATTTTAAAAAAGGACCCTGGAAGTAAACTGTGCATTTCTTGATATCTCTTACAACTGGTTGTGTTACTGGATGTGGTTAACGTGCATTATGTTAAAAGGGACCTATTATGCTTCTTGGGGTATTCCCTTGTCTTTATTGTTTTTTATAGCGTTTTTGTGCTTGTAAAAGGTCTAAGTAATAAAGTCCAAAGTCCAGGCCAAAGGGAGCTCTCACTCCTTCAGAAGGCACTGCTCCTAAGCTACCTGAAATGGCTTGTTTGAGTTTCAGTATTTATTTCCGTCATTTGGTAATATCACAATGTAACAAATAGAAACATCCTTCTGTGAGGTGACACTGTTTGTGGTTGTATTTCAGAAGAGAAGAAATAGTTCCTACACAAAACTGCTCACAGTAACTTTAAAAAAACTAAACTTTTTTTTGATCAGTTTTTCTTTAATTTTTTGACATTGTTAACTGTACACTTTTTAATTGTCATGTGAGAAAAGCATTTGCATTAAAATTAGATTGCGGTTGACAGGTAACTGTCATAGTGGGGCTGTAAAAGCTCAATGTACATTTCCTGTTTATTTCAAAGAACTGCCACATAAGTTAACCACTGCAGTATACTGTGAGTGGGTTCAAAATGCCCCCGACCACATGTTTGACAACAAAGGTCACGTCACATGGTGACTACTGATATGACTGGTTGCCATTCTTTGTCCTACATCTTTGTGTTAATAACACACATTTCATGCGAGTGTTCCTCTTTAGTAGTGCTGCTGAGCCAGCAATCTGAGGGTACCATTGATGTTTTCTGCTGTGCAAGGGAGGCATCAGGATGTAGAAAATGTTTTTGCACTCTAGCAAGGTGTAAGCCTACATGTTAATAGAATTAGTGATATTATGAAATGGGTAAACAGTCCACGAATAGATGTGCAAAATGGAGTTTTATGGATACTAACATTTCTCAGAGGTAGAAATGGTGTTTGGGGTGATTTTTGGTTGATGGTGCAGCTAAAGACCAACTTAGTTCTGGTGAAATAGTAATTTATGATCAACAGAGGTAGAAGATTAGAAGGATTATATAATGTCAAACTTTTCAGGATAGCTGTTTGCTTAACTGAGTGCTTGCTGAGCTTCTAAAGTCATAGTTGTCATGTTGATCAATTATTATTATTATTTTTATTTTTTACTTTTTGTAAAGTTGATAATATGCATTTGTGCTGACGATGGCTGTGGCCAGGGCCATTATATTTCGGGTTGTCCGTCCTTCTTCTGTTTGAAGAACTCTTTGAGGGAACTTCTTCAAATTTGGCACAAACATCCACCTGGACTCAAAGATGAATTGATTTTATTTTGGTGGTCAAAGGTCCAAGGTCACTGTGATCTTGTCCATCTCATTCTTGTCAATGCAATGTCTCAAGAGGACCATGAGGGACTTTTCTCAAATTTGGCAAAACATCCACTTAGACTCAAAAATAAACTCATTAGAAATTGATGGTCAAATATCAAGGTCGCTATGACCTCATAAAACATGTTTTTGGCTATAAACTGATAAGGCATACACTAATCATGACAACATTTCATATGAAGGGGTTAACTTAATGAAGTGACATTTTATATCCAAAAGGTCAAAGGTTAAAATCACTGTGAAACCATAATGTTTTCTGACCATTATTCAGAGCCATAACTCAGACATTTGGTGCATTACTGAAATGGTGACTCTAATCTTTGGTGTCTACCTTGAAATTGTGCTGATTGTATGGATCGCCAGTGCTGCGGGGTTGAAGATGTGTGTGAAGCATCCATCCACATCTTAGAATTTGTAGCTTCTTTACAGAAACATCAATATATCAATATTTGAGGCCGTCTGTGGTCATAGCTACATATAAGTCTAAACAGACATGGATGTATACTGTAACTTCAACTTGACTGGTTGGCTGAGGCACACAAACCGCGAGGCAGTAATTCTAGTTTAAATTTAGATTTACTACTTTGCTGTTCATTTTTACGAGTTACATACTTAAAAGAGCTGCCTGATCGCACCCATACACTGAAGTTTAGCACAGTAAGTTACATGTTGGTCCTGTCTTCATAACTGCTCTGCCCCAGAAAAAGAGAACTAAACCTAAAACTCTCTAATTAATGAGCCATTGTGACAAAAGTTGATTTTTGCAGCTCATGATTAAGTTCATGTCTGCTATTTTCACTCAAAATCACTTTTCTGTCTGAGATATTTGGCTTGCTGCATGTCTATGTGTCTGTAATCTGTTAACACTTCCCCTATTTGTTTGCAGCAGTGTCTTTCAATTAAACAGCAGGGCCAGATTCTTCAGAGATTTCGTTTTCGAGTGACTCCCCAGAGAGGGAGCAGAGGAAATGGCTGAACACATCAGACACATTCGTCTTCGCTGCTTAGTTACCTTGCAGGGGGAAGATGGTGATACCCATTTCCTCCGTCTAATGTGTTTGCTTTACACCCTATGCCAAGTGTCAACATGCAGCTTCTTGACAGTCATTTTTCATTTGGAGCAAGTCGCTGGGCTGAATAAGTCTGGGCATTGCACCGTTTTTTTGCTTTTTCCCTTCTTTATCAGCTGATTGTTGTTTTAAAGGTGGCAAACTTCTTACATATTTAAGGTTAAAAGTGCAGTAGTCAGAGATTATTACTTAATAGCCTTGGCTGGTTGTTGATTGAGAATAAAAAGCCAATTATCATAATAGGATATGGGACATAATGACAGAATTAAATGAGTGTGACAGACACACAATAGGCCTGCTCTGTCATCGCCTTAGCCCAGCTCGCTTATTAGAATTAATCTGGCCTAATTAAAAATGCAAATGACTCAAAGTCATTGACGGAGTTTACATGTTTTTAAAACATTTAACTGATTTAATTACATGGAAAATGAAATGGTGGGATGTGCGATTGATTTTTTTTTTTCCCCCGTTGTCACCCTCCTGCTGGTTGCCACAGAGAAATGAATATTCTCTCATGCCAGGAAGAGAAGGTAATGAGATTAGTGCTCTCCCTCTCTCTGTTTCTCTCTCCATCTCTGCCTTTCAGAAGATGATGGTTTGGTTCATCGAACCAAGAAGAGCTGTTTTATTGTTATCACTGAAAACATTTTATCTTGGTCTCAAAAGCACCTACTGTATAGTGTGGGCTGAGAGCTTCACAACGTTTAAAGAGTTTCCTCCTACAATGTATCATTTTAAAAGACCACTATATGATTTATAGCAGGGGAAAAAAACATATTCTGACTCTTCCTGGTGATGTTTTTCATATTCAGAGTCATTTAGAGGAAGGATCAGAGATCCTAACAGACTGATTTTATTGTATAAAGTGTGAACAGCATGCTTTGACATTTTTTAGTTTCACTCTAGAAAGGTATTCCTGCCTCAACCTCAATTTACAGGAAAAGCAAAGAAAACATTTGTCCTAGAATTTCTGCTAAATTTACATGATGAAATGTTTTTGTGTATCTTGAAAGCTCAAGATTTAAATGTCTATGTGTACCCTAAATCGTCATCTTATTTTTCTGCATACAGTATATTGAACTTAGTGACCTGTTTTTAGTGAGACCAGCCAGTTCCTGTTTTCAGCCTTCATGCCTGTAAAGGTTTCAGACTATATTCACACTGTGTGCACCTTGTACTGTGAGCTCGTTAAAAGTGCAGATTGATAGTTTTGCTTACTTGAAACATGCTTGGTGTTTTTGCACCTTTCAGCTTTGGTCGTAAAAACCCTGCGAGCATGTGGTGGACATCCTGTGGGGGAGGAAATTGATTTTGCTGGGTTTGTTTGTTCTAGACCAACAGGCGACTGGCATTGTTTGGCTATATTTCTTTACATTTCAGACTTATCGTTTTATTGGTGTATTAAAATATTTTACGGCCGTTATAACTTTACAGCTGTTTCAGAATAGTTTTATTTGAGCCAGTATGATGTTTTTTTTCCTAAATCATAAACGGTTCACAATGTGCAAGAGAAGGCATTTGGAAAGTGACACAACGTTTTTAAATTTGATTCATGTGAATGGGCCAGATGTTCTGTTTTGATCTTGATGCGCAGTGTCTGTGCTTCTGTTACACCGTTTCCCACCCACCCAACCTTACATCATCATCAGCAATGCAGTTATTCAGTGTGCAATACAGAGATGTCAAGCCACAAAAGGGTTTGAGATTGTGAACACACTGTGAAAAAAAGAAAAAGATTTTTATTTAAATAATGTTTATTTTGCAGCAGGAAAAAGAAGAAGTTTGTGTTGACAGGACGGGATCAATTCCAACTGTGTGTCCGTACATCAGCTCAATGTGTTGAAATGGAAAGTATGCTATCGATCTGTGTGCATTAGTGCTCTACAGTAACATAAGCAATGAGTGGCAGAACAAAAGAGGCACTGTGCGTCACGCTGGAGGAGAGGTGCAGCACAAAGAGGACAGTTAACTTCATGCAGTCTATTGGCATTTCATTGTTTATCATCTTAAGTCCCGACGTATATTTGTCTTTCATAAAAAGAATTTTACTCACTCATATACATCTGGAACTGATTTGGGGTAGCTTGAAATTCATATTCTGTTTTGCCCTGCAGAAAGAAAGGTTATTAAAGTTTATTGTAGCAAAGTGCTGCAAAAAATAGGATACGCCTTGACATTAAAAAGCTAAGAGAGCGACTCAAGGCGGCGGTAATGGAGGTCAGGCAACACACTTACATCCTAGGAATCATGTCGCTCATTTATATGACCATGAGTTGCCCTCACTCACAACTGTATTGTCAGATGAGGCTGGAAAGCATACATCCTGATGATTTCTCTTCTTCCAACTCATACTCTCCCTCAAGGGACAAAACACAATTACTCCATTGTGCCACACAGTACAGTATATCACATTCTGCACATTTCAGCAAGAGAAAAGACGCAGTGTTGTGTTGGTGCATATGGCATCATGATAAATATGCTTTCGTGGAGGAGGGTAAGGATTGGTGGAGTGGGGGGGGGTTCACTGTCAGGGCACAAATTGAATGAACTTCAGCACAGTGATTGGATTAGTGTATTGTAAACAAAGGGTTATTTCTGTAAATATCCTAATCCCACGGGCTGGGATTAAAGGTGAACAAACAGGGGAAAATGAACCAAGAGTCTCTCTAGTGCTTTGTCGCAGTGTTTCCACTGCAGTATGTTAATGTATGTAACAATATAAAAGGCACAAAAGAAAAAAAAAATGTCAAGGCCACACAAACTTGATATGGAGACAAAGATCTTTGACCACATCTGAGCAAAAGACAGTTAGACAGACAGTGTCAGGGCCTTTTCAGTAACTGCACTGTTCAACCGTACCTACACACTGTTGACAGGAAACGTGGTGGTGACAAGGAAAACCCTGAGATGCCACACGCAGGGGTAAAAATAGGACATTTGGCACGAGAGTCAGCAAGTGGGGGGGGGTCAGAAACATGGGAAAATTAGCTTTTTTTCTGCAGGCTCAAGATAAGAAACATCACTCTTTAATGTTGGTTAGTTGTTAGAGCAATCTTATTCTCACTTGTTGGTTTTATGAGAGAGAGAGAGGGAAAGAGAGAGACCAAGGCAGAGGAAGAAAAAAATATTTTTTTCCCCTAGTTAAACAACAAAGAAACAATAAACGCCCCTCTCTTTTCGCGAGTTTACAGTCTGCACCTCCTACACCTTCACATTTAGAAAAGCTGCCTGCTTTAACCCATTACCACCTTAAATGTGTTACAAATCTCACTCTTAACAGTGCCGGTAAAATTCCCTCTATATTTCAACCCAGGAAAAACCCACATTTGTTGTTCGTGTCAAGGGTGATCACAGCTTGTCTGAATCAGTCACTCAACGCCAGTTAAGATAAGCTGCTTCTAATGTCAAACACTATACGCTCCCTATAGCATTAGCGTTAGGAGTAGATAGTTGGCGTGACTTCCTGAACCCAAAGATGCTTTAACATTAAAGTTGTCACATTAAATTCTCATAAGGTCACCAAACTCAAGCCTCGGGTATGATAAATGTATAGAAATAACATTACAACAATGACTATTAATGACATGGAAACACAACAAACCTATTAAATTTACATCATATTTAACACTGGTTTTCAATCGTGTGGTGAAGACCCATCCAATGAGCCTTAAGATGTATCTGATTGTTTAAGAAGTGAATAATGGTGTAACAAAGAAAAAAAAGACATTGTTCAGTTACAACGGGAGCAAAGGACGAAGTGAGGTGATGCAGTATAAAGAGCAAGACAAGGACCTCTATTGTCAAACAAACACAGGACTTTGACACAAGAGACCTTTGTTTGTGTCCCATGTGAAACTAAAATTCAGCAGTGAGTTATTTTAACTTTGCAACCCTGAATGTAGGCATGTGATCTATGTCCCACCAGATACAACATGGGACGTTAGTTACAAATGCAGTTAACTTAAGATAAACCATGTTTTTTTTTGTTTGTTTTATAATCTAGCAGTTGTAATTGGGACTTACAGTGCAGACACGATAAGGCTGGACGTGGTTCGATGGGTATGGTGAGTTTGGCAGCTCTTACAGCACAGAGAAGGAAAACAGGTTCAGGCAGGTTTCCAAAAAAAAGGCAAAATTTCAAGAAACAAAAAACACTGATCAAGATAAAAGCCAAGTTGTTACCACAAGAGGGTTGACAACAAACTGGCGGAGACTGGAAAGGAAGGCTGGGCTTAAATCAGGTAGCTGGCAATCAGAGTAGATGATCAGCAGGTGTGTGAGGAGCAGCAGGTGTGTCAGGAGCAGCAGGTGTGTCAGGAGTTCAGCTGGAGAGCAGAGTGTAGTTCAGCCAACCCCAGCCTAATACACACACAAACAGGAGAAACAAACTGGGGACAAACATCCAACAAGAGGGGAGGGGAGAACACTGGAGAAACATGGGGAAATAGACAAAGAACTGCAGATCCTAACAGTCTGAACCTAAGCATGTAGTCATGCTGTAAGTCAAGGTTGCATGTAGAGTAAATTACATGATAAAGATGTTGTAGCGACCTTATGACAATTTGCTACCATGACATTGCTCTCTGGTTCTCAGTCAGATCCACCCTCGCTCCACCCTGATGCCATTCTCTAGTCCAAATATGGTCACTTCTGTTTCCAGTAAACCAAGATGGCCAAAACACCAATCATTAGGCAGTAGTCCACAATCCAGAGGGTTTGGCGTCACAGTGGCTACATCTATTTCTTATATGCAGTATTGGGGTAGGAACAAACATCTTATGTGGTCGTATGTGTTGAAGGACTTTATTGTAATGAATGGGTTTACAATTATTCAGTTGCCCATATGAATATAGAAACTGGTTTTGTTTGACAGATGCATCTCTCCTTTTAATACTAGCCATTAGAAGATTCCTTCCTAATGTGCTTCCAATGTAGGTGATATGGGACAAAATCCACAATCTTCATTCAGACTTAAAACAAGGTGATCTTAACTCATAGACAAACTGTGACAGTCAGACAGATTTATATTAAGGGGTTACAAATAAAAAAAAAAACTGATATGCAAGCACTTCTATATTCTTGTGATTGCCAGTAGCATATTATGTACAGACCTACTGGTTCTGTGTGAACAGAGACATACCAGTATATACATGTCAGGTTCAAATTGTCCAATAACTCATATTCAGTATCCTGTGTTGTACACTAGGCTTTTGTCTGACAGATGTGTAGTCAGCTTTTTCTTACCAGACCACCATGTCTCAGCTAACGGTCAAGCTGTAAAACCAAGTCAGAGTCCGCTCTCAGCCCTTGAGGAATGAAGAACGACGTGTCCTCAGGCCTGCCCCTCTTCTGCATATCTGCTCATTCATCTGGGCTGCTCATTAAAGGGTAATTACCTGTAATTAGTGAATCATGTCGCTTTAATGAAGATGTTGAAATCTGTTGAAGCCAGAAGGGCTGGCCTTAATTCTGAGTGATGTTCAAGATTAGCAGCAGACAGGAATTCAATAAAGACAGACAGATTAATGAAATATTAGCATTTTGCCGGTGCCATAGGTGGCTTGTATTATGTTTATATTTCACATTCATTTTCAATTCTGTTGGCGTCAACACCTGGCTCTGGAGGGCAAGTACGTGTTACTGTATCAGAGCTGGCTAATGGGCACGATGATGATGAAGCTGTGTGTGTCTAAGTATGTCTGTGTATGTGTGTGTATGTGTAGTGCTTTCGCGGGCGAGTGTAGTGCTTGCTCTAATGTGTGCTGTGCTGAGTGTGTGTGTGTGTGTGTTCCCTGGCGGCGTGGTGAGTGTTTAATCTGGCCCGGTGGCGTGCCGTTGGCCCAGCTAATCACAGTGTGTCTGTAGGAGTACGCTGAGCCAGGGGAGCACGCCGTCGCTAACAGCGCCTGACAGACTCATTAGAGAGACCTGGCACTGAGCTCGCAAGGCGTGCACACACACACACACACACACACACACACAGAGGAAGATACACACTCAAACACTTTGAAACACACACAGTGGGAAAGGCACTCAGGCTCAACTGTACAGACATTGGGATAAATTCACACACTCACACACCTCTTTTTTTTGGACGTTCTTGCACACACACTCATTCATATAATCATTCATAGACGAGTGTGTACTGCTTCTGTCTCTCTTTCACACACACACAGTGCTCCACGTGTGAGAACAAGGCAGGCGGTGACCCCTCGCAGTCGCAGCCCAAACACAGACAAGAGCAGAGAGAGCATCTGGGAAAAAGAGCAGTGTGAAGGGGGGGGTGGAGGGTGGGAAAAAACCAGAGGAGGCGAAGAGGAGGAGTGGAGTGGAGACGAGGGAAGAGTCTGATGCAGCAAAGCTTTCTGCCATTCAAATGGTGTGTTTAGACAGGCAAATGACATTTTCAAAGGCTAATCATGTGCAGTCAGGAGATCACCTGCACCCTGTTGAAAACCTTCAAGTGTGAAAAATAGTATGTTACGATGTATTGAACGAAGCCTGTATTTAAAGGTACCGGAAGTGTGAGCAGGGTTAGATAACTTTTTTTTTTTTTTACTAAGCGTGAAAATTCAACTAAAAAACTATTAATTCCGCAGGATTAAGCAGAATGACATTTAGCAAAGTTCGACAAACTACTTTGACAAATTACTTAAGACTTGCTTGCGTTGCTCTCACAGCGAGGTTAATTGCAGCTCAGCTGCAGCAGAGCCAAGTGGAAACATTAGGTTCGGCTGAATAACAGGTGAATGCAAAGCAGGTCAATATGTAGTCAAGTGTGGGCCTGCCAGCTGTTCACTCCCTCTGCTCTGCCACCGCACAATGGTGACACACATACACACAAACACACACACGTTCATGCACGCAACAAAAAACAGGGACAGAGTTAAACATGTAAACAAAGCAGTTATACTTTTTTTATGAATGTATCTAATTAAAATTCTATTCAGTAAAGCATATTTAAAAACAGTAAATTAAATAATACATACAATTATGCATTAAAACAGTAGCAATATCAACAACGGATTTGAGGGTAAAGCAGATTTTTAAAAAAATCAACAAATCCCATGAAAAGACCAAAAACCAACACTGAGTTTCTCGGACTAACAGGTATTGTCTGTAGCCTGACATTTTCATTCCTTTGTGCCATATCCCTCCTTTAAAAATGAATAGAAACGCATAAATAACCCAAACCATCTTAGTTTTGCAATTACTTACCAGCGTGCTAAATGTGTGTTGATCCACAGCTGGAAATAGGCCCCAAAATGCACTTAACTCCTGTTTGAGTTTGTGGTTAACTTGCATAAACTGAATTTTGGCTGCAAACAAGCATCTGTAAATCCAACATTGGCAGACTTTTTAGCAAACATTGCCTATTTGCACATCCAGCGGACAGAAAGCAACGTCAACATTCATTTTTGAGTTGTGATTCAGTCACCTGGCAGATGCACATTAGGTAATCATGCTCCTTTTAGCTCTGTGTTGCTCTTCACCAACTCCAACAGGAATCATGTGGCTTACCTTCTAAATCCCTAAATTTTGTCTGTCTGAACCAAAACAGTAAAGTTGTGGGCTACAAAGCCAAAACAATGAGCTGAAAGGAGCTAAAAATGCTCCATAGCAAACTCTCTATTGCGAGTCTGTGTCAAAGAGTGACTCGCTTTGTAAGCACTCAAAGTCTTTTGATCAATTGCTCATATAAGATATTGATTGGAGCGGCATTTTGAAAAATGAAACTGTATATTTATGACCCATTTTTAAAGACTGAGGGAAGCATTGAGAGATGGACTAACACATTGCTGGTTTTGGTCTTTTCACTGGATTGTCGACTTTTGCAAAAAAAAAAAACAGATAAGACCAGACTTATCCTTTGAAACCGCACAAATAAATAAAGAAGACTCTTCACAAAAGTATGCCTCTCTAACAGACAAGAAGTTATACTGCATTTTCTGCTGCCAGGTGTCTCTGTCTGTTTCTTTTTCTCACTTTCTCAGCCCTTCACTTTCATACACTAACCTCCTTGTCGGGATCTTTAATCTAGCCTGGTAGCTGTAACTGGAACAAGTTTTGCTGACAACCTTGTTTCACCTAAAAGCCAAATCAAACTGTCTTTAATTTTCTCTACCGATGTACCATGTAACAAGCCAAATCTCACCCCTCTCTCTCACTGTTTCTCTCTCTCTTCAGAGTACAATAGCTGTTTTGCTCTCCTCTCTCACCCATTCTCTCTCCCTCACTCTTCTCCACCACAAGGCTGTGACATTGAGGGAATGTGATGTGATGTATTGTAGTGAATAATGTATTCTGCGAGGATTGTACAGAGCGCGTAGAGCAGATGGCAGCAGGTTGATCTCGATGTGTGTGTGCGCGTGTGTTTGTGTGTTGTGTTTAATGATGACAGTGTGTATATGTGTGATGTGCGTATGAGCGTGTGTGTGTGTGTGTGTGTGTATGTGTGTGTGTGTGTGTGTGTGGTGTGTGTGTGTGTGTGTGAATGGGGGAGGGGACGGAAAAGAAAAAGGGAGGGAGGGAGTGGGGGTTGGTGTGTATGTGTGTCTATTTGAGCCTCCTTTGTGAGATAAAACATGCAAATGGTGGATTATTTTAATGCAGTTTTTTCTAGAGCCCTGAGCCTTAATCCCTAAAGCAGTTGAAATGAAAATAGTATATGTTTTCTTTCAAACTGTCTTCCTCCCGCCCTGTTTTTTTTTTTTTTTTTTTTTTAATTCCCTGATAGGAATTTACAACCACCAGCTGTCTAGGAACGGGATCCTTTGCACTTAAATTTCTCTCTGGTGTAGTTACAGCCAAAGACTGATGATTACAGCAGGATAGCATGGAACTGACTAAAGCTAGTCAGGCCTGAACTGCTCTGTTACGCAGTGGAAGGATCATGGCAGGGATATTTTTCTGATTGAATGGCAATAACAACGTCCATCATAGAACTACAGTGCCAAATGCTTACTTTGTTACTTTGAGTGGACTGCAGATGTATAAAATATTCACATTTATAAACACTTGCACTTGCTTAAGCACACTGGAGGGGGCTGGGATGGTTTAAAATGAAACAATGAAACATTTTAGATTTTACTGAAACAAAATACAATGCTTATAACTGCAGTGCTTGGTTTAAAGTAAAACATGGTTATAGTTGCTGATATTTAAGATAAATAAGACTGATCTTAGTAGCTTAGCCCCAAAGAGTCCCTGTTATGGGCGGCCCTGACAAATAATCATCTTAATTAACAAGCTTTTGTGAAAATGTTCCAGAAACCAAAAAACACAAAAATTGTGTTACTATATATATATGTGTGTGTGTGTGTGTGTGTCAGTTTTCCACAAATACCACATGGTTCACATAGATATGTTTGTTTTTTTGTGAGGGGATTAAGTTAAATAAAGTACAGAGAACGAGTTTGTCTGGGTTTGTGTTTTTGCTTTAGAGCGGAAGCACACACACACACACACACACACACACACACACACACACACACACACACACACACACACACACACATACGCATAGATATACACTATCCCCTAGTATGAAGATGTCCCCTATAGATGAAGCTAACAGATGGTAGAATCTATTTACATTCACTTAAGTGATGAGTTTATATACTGAAGGTTATTCAGTTTCCTGCACTTAGCAGGGACTTTGTTTTGAGATATAGGCGACTGTGGGATTGCGCCTACACTGTTAATGTTTGATGGCTTCAGTATTCGTGCAATAGCACACTGGTATTGTGTACCATTTCATATTTTTTCTGCTTATGTGCATTCATGTCCTACCTGTTGGTCACCTGTGTTGGGATCTGGTGATGTGCTGCTCCACTCTCTGCTTTCAGGCCCTTGAAGGCTCATCAGTGATGTGGCAACAAGAAGACATAAAGGTGGCGTGTTTGGCTGCAAAGTGCAAAGCCTGGTGGATGCCTGGCAACTGGCCTGCAGTGCTGTTATGTTACTGAGGCTAGACACCACAACAACAGAAAAAACATCCTTTTTTTTATATCCTCCCACACCACAGATGCAAAAACAGAGGAAAAGTCAAGAACCTTGTTATTCCTATTTCTATGAAAATGTTTTATCAATTAATCATTACAAGAGCTGTTGTGCATGTGAGGATTTTCCTGAAATATCAAGGCTGAAACAGAGCGTACGAGCCAGTCAGGAGAAGAAAGCTTGTACATCCTTGTCTCTTTCATATTAGGGACAGTGAGCATAATTGAGTAAATGTATTTAAGTATTTGAGCGAGCTGATTCAGCCTCTCTGGGATGGTTGATATTGTACTTAGGCAGAATATTGCTTGAGGCAATTCATTAGCGGTAAATAATTGAGAGGCTCGGATAGTGCTAAGGTGAAATGCCTGTTATTATTTTATGGAGTTTGTGTTCTTAGGGCTCTTCAGTTTAAGAATATTAAAAATGCAGCAAGCCTTCCCACAAATTACTCACTGGAAAGATTCACAATGGGCGCTAATGACTAACCATCCATCTTCCATTGTTTTCAAGCTCTGTAAAAGTGTTTCGCTGCGCCATTATCAATTCCATTTCTGCTTTTCGTCATGTTCTTTTATTTCATGAAGCATGGGATTTTACCCTCATGCTTTTTACATTTTTAACTCATTTTGTTTGAAGTAATTAAGGCACATTAGCTATTACAGCAGGATACCTTCAACTGACATTTTATTTAAAATAAATACCTTTAACTGTAGTTATGAAAGCTTGTAGCTCAGATGGTGGGGCCCGGTCTCTCAAGACAGGGTGTGAAGGGTGTAAAGGAGCTGTCAACTAGGCGTGCAGCAGACCACTTTGGAGCTCTATGAATAGCACAGGCTTATATTAAACTTGTGCAAATGTAATTTCTTTACATTAACTTGCATTTGACTAAGTTTTAATCCACTAAAAGGTTTTCTAAACTTTCCTTTTGAACCACACTGTTCTTTTACCTCTCTGTGTCTTTTATTTATTTCTGTGCATGCTTCAGCTCAGATGAAGTCTTATCTGTTAAAAGTTGTCACCTTTACTTGTTGGCTTTCCGGTGATGCAACTTAAAGGCCACTGGGGTTTTATTTAACATCTTATACACCCACACATCACCACGTGACAACCAAGTGATGGGGGCGCATCTGACGGGGTGAACAGTTATTCACAGCACTGTATACACTACAATAGCGTTATGTGTTTAGCCCGTGGTCTGTGGTCTGGGTGCAAAAGCTTTTTGTCCTTAACAAGCCAACGGTTGTGTGTATTTGGTAAGATGCTGACAGTTGCGGGTGGACTGTTTTTTTAGCTGTCCTAGCAGTGTGACTCTGGGGTGACAGTGTCAGTTGGTCCATCTATCAAACTGACTGTCAGTACTTTTGTTTTTTTAAAAAGACTTGGTTCAGAGTGAAATGTTGAATGGATTGACGTTTGGTACAAGCATTCGTTGTCCCCAGAGGATGAACCCTACTGACTTTGGTTCTTCCCTCATTTGTCAATATTTTTAGGCTTTATTGCAATGCATGCTTTGAAACTCAATTTTTCGTAATATATTCTAAGCTACTGCAGACTACTAAAATAATAAACAACTAAATAAACTAATGTTAATAAAATAAAATAACAACAATAAAAATAACAAAGTATTGTTATAAAATAGGTAAATAAAGCACTGTGATAATAATTGTAAATAAGTTGCTGTCATAAAAAAGTTAAATAAAGTACTGTCAGAATAAAAGTTATTTTTACAATGTCTAAATCAAAGTGGAACCACTGCTGTTTTTTTCTGAGGTATCTGGCTTGTCTTGGGCAGGAATTTTTTTTGCTGTGAACTTGAAGATTTTGGTCAAGAGTTAGTTGCTAGCAGTCAGCTGAAAGTTAAATCGTTGCAGTAGCACCATTAATAGTGAGGATTTATTCACTGTTAGCAGCAAACAAACTTAGAGCTCTTCATATATTCATGTATTAATAATATTTGCATTGGTGTCCACATACACCACGACTAACACACTATCACCCAGGGGAGAGTGGACTGAATGGACAGGTGAGTTTGTTTGACATATCATGTTTGTGCTGGTGGCAAAAAAAATGTCAATATATACTCGATGGTCACAATATCGTAATTTTCTACATCCCATGTGGAACAAGCCACGATATATCTAGTATAATCAATACATCATACACCCCTGAGTGAGACTCATTATACAAAACACTCTAAAAATACTTGTGTACTCAGGATGAACCCTCTAATGTAGATAACAACATGACACCACCCACTTTTTACCCCACACATTTTTCAGGCGTACACATTTTTTCCTTTCTTCTGTGTAATAAGCATTTTAGCCTTGTAGGGCCACTGGTCTGTTCTAGATGGAATATAAGCTTTTGATTCTGTGACCTGATGTGTGCAGGTCATATTCATACCGTAGGTTGTATTCGATTACTGATTGTTAATGTACATGCAGTGTAAATCCACTCGTTGATCCATGATACTCTTTAAGACTCCGGATCCTTGGCTCAGTGCCAGCATTCAGCCCCATGGTTTCTCGGGGGTTTGTGTATATGCTTGTCAGTGTGTGCAAGAGAGTAGGGAGGTGGGCATGGAGAGGAGGAGTGTTCGGGGTGGAGGGGATGTCAGCTCATTAACCTCCATTCTTCCCCTAGCACAGCGCTGCATAGAGTCACTGTGTAAGTCTCATGTCATTACTCCTCCCCCTGCACGCGTGTGCTGGGCACGGGGGGGAAGAGCAGAGCAACTGGAGAAAGAGAGGGGAGGGGGCCTTGACATGTTCCTTTATAAATGCCCTGCTTGTATCTTGCAAACTAAAGCCCCGCCATCTCGTTTCCTTCCCCACTTTTGTCTTTTCTGTCTCTTCTCTTTTTCTCCCTGCTGTCTCTCTCTCTAACCACAGGCCCGGTACAGTGTGGGTGAACGAGGGGTTAGGCTCCACACTGCCCCCCCTCCAGGCATCAATCCAGCTAGGAAAAGACTGCCCACTGCTGTGGTGAGATACAGTAGCAAAGCCCCCAATTTCTGAAACCTCTTCTGTTTGTCAGCCAATTGATTTTGAAAGGTGTACCTCAAGCTACTGACCTGGGCCCGGATTTATTTTGGAGGCTCCAAACTGGGGACATCTTGAGTTGAGATGAAATTGCTTTTTGTGGAGAGACTATTTACTCCTGAAAAATCCCTACAAGAACGTACACGTACATGTAGGAGCACATTAGAAGAACTCATTATTTTATATTCTCTGCCACACAGCGCAGATATTGTATATATTTGCATTCGAAAACAGGCACACTTATGGGAAATTACAGGTGTCAGGAGTTATGTTAATTGCTGCTACATATTTGTGAAAACATGCAAAGGTGCAAAATACGCCCATGTAGTTGTTACAGTCAGGTCACACGGTATATGCATCCATAGAAACAAATTAATATTGAATGTGAATGCACTTTTGATGTCTTTAGAGTTAACCTTTAACAACTTTTTTTTTATTTATGACTACGAATAATATTACAAATGACTGTAATACAGAATTATTTAATACAGAAGAAATAAATCGTGCCTAAAACATAACAAATAGATGTTTATTCAGGAAGCGTGCTATCAGAATAAGATGTTGCAATGTTACTTCCTGTGAATTTCATATATTTTGTTTAAACTAAACTGATAATTTATTTGGGTATCTGATATTGTTGGTAATAATATTGCACACCCATTTAATAAACTGTAAAACTGTGTTTTTGCATTAATATCTGTAACTAAATTTAGTTGTATACATTTTTACTGTAATGAAAGTGAACACACCACAACTAGATTATCACTAACAGTAATTCAACAATTACAACACTTCCTTCCCACCTTCTATAACTGTACACTCTGTGCTGTATGTTAAGTGAGTGCACACCTAATGTGTTTCCAATGCTCATAATGATTTATTTTAGTCATTGCCAGAACAGTCAAACTTCAGCCTTTTTTCTTCTTCTTCACTCTTTGCTTTTTCATGCTTTATTCTGTGCAAAGGCAAGAGAGCAGTAGATTGCAATAAGATAACCAATTATATGCTAGAGGAAACCAGCTTTTTTTTTCTGCTGCAGTTATCTGATGCTGCGGTGAGCAGAGGCAAAGGGCTGGAGTAATGTGACATTCACTCTGCCCTTTATCTTCTCTCATTGCTGTTTACCCCAGTCAGTTGAAAGTGGCTTGTGCTCTGTATCCTCCTGCTGCCAGAGAAACCTCACCAACATACATGCACACAGAGACACACACATAGACTCACAGGAATGTACACATACACACATAAGACACGCACATTCTCACCTCAGACAGTTAAGTGTCAGGTAGACTGGTGGCATAACCACTTTCCTCCTAGTGGCACCCACGTTAATTTTAGCACTACTGCACCTGCTGGAGCTAGTTGCTAACTGCATGTGATGCTACTTCGCTAGATGCTAAGAAGGTGTTTCCCAGCACTGGTTAGCAGGCAGGCTGTTGAAGGCCACCGCAGCAGGATGAGGGAGGCTGTGTGGGTGGCACTTTGGTCTGACATGTTTTTTCTGTTGTACCTTGACACGTGCTCTTGCACACTTTTCACTCCACTCCCATCTGGTTGAAATTTTGGACACTTTGTTGGAAAAAGGCACATTTTAGCTATAGCGGTGCTAAATTCCATAGCTCGCTAATCACAGGAACACACTGTATTCTTTGCAAATGTATATGTCAAGAATACGCAATGCACACTATGTGGATAAAAAAAATCCTCTCTTGTGAACAATCAAATCTATCTATCTATGACCTCTTTAGCTCTCTGCCCTAGTTACTGCACAGATAGACTGTACTGAGGATAAGCTACACATTGACATACCTCTTTGAGTGACAGTGGTGCAAGCTTTGACCTTAACCGACACCTGGATAGATTTTATATAAAAGTTCATTCCACTGTTGGACTTTAACCTTCAATAACATACTTTATTGCTGATTTGGTAACAGTTGCATTTTTACATAACCAGCAGATATAAAACAATATCAGCATTTATTTGGAGTCATGTTTTAGGACAACTTAAAAGTTAGTCTTCACTTTTTGTTTTTAGCTCTGTTTTGGTCTCCACAAACTCCTAAAGGGAAAACTCTGGCTTTTTATCAACTACATGATCCACTTTGTTTGCCACTGATGTTGTGTCTCCACCTAACACTTTCGGTATAGTACCCTCAGAACTGGTATGTAACCTGTATGGACATGTCTCTAAACCCTAGATCTGTTTAGTGTTTCCCCTGCAGACAGCACTCTTATATGTAGGCGGATCGCTGTACTGCTCTCTCCAGCTCTTACTGTATTTCCTCTTGACGGGCGATACAGCAGGACATTTGCACTTTTCTGATCGTCCACAGGATGAGGTTGTATGTCGACATTTTCAGAACAAATAAGAAGAGACGGGAGTGTTGAGTCTCTGTTGCAATCAAGGGGATATTTAAAAGAGCGCGTTTGTGCATCAAATCCTTGTAGAGCAAAAGTGATGATTCTCTATTGATTAATCAAAAGACTGCACTGTTTCTGGCTTCATCTTTTAGTATCGGATCAGTGTGCAAGGTACCTCAACAGAGGGATGATGAAAAATGGGACAGAAAGGAACAGCTCTATTAGTACAATAAAAACGCAAAAAACACTGAACATTTGATGTAAATGTTTGAATAAAGCCACTAAAAATCAGAAAATGAGAAGAAAAGTAGAGACTAAGTGAATTTATTTTCCCCAATGAAATCCCAATAGCCTATCATGTAGTAACACCTCTCAATCCACAGAATGTAATTGATTAAAGTTAAAAGTGAGTACATTTTCTTCCATAAAAGGCAGTGAAAGGCTGGATAATATTCATCTTTGGGTATTAAATAATCACAAACTTGGCAGGACTGTAACATGATCCAGCTGTGTGCTGTTTATTGACGGTTACATGGTGACACGGTTACATGAGTTCTGTGTATTAGAGTTTTTGAAACAGTTTTTGTCATTTACAACCACAAATATGAAGTTAGTTATTGTTAGCTTCTATTTCACACATCATCCTAAGATAAAGACTTCATTATTACTGTTTTGTATGTTTTGTTTTGCCTTGAGCGCCTGCATTTGGAACAGAAGTCATATAATTATTTGAAATGATCGCTCTGTGAAATTATTTTTGACAACAGATAAGTGAAAGACTAAATGAGACGGAAAAATAAACACAGAAACTGATTTAAAACTTCTTGAGGCCCTGTGATTGCTCTTAGGTCGGTGTGAGTTAGCATGCGTCACCACCACTGTTTAGATTTTTATCTTGTTGTGAACTCACTAACTCACAGTGAACCCAAGTTCATAGTGGAAACAAAACCTTTTTTAGCACCACCCCACCTGGCCTCCCTGCGCACACATGCACACACAAACACACACACACACACACACACACACACACACACACATGTACACACAGCCTTTCTCCTCAATCTCTTCTCCCATCTCTGCTGTTGACTGTTACTTCTGTTTTGTGGTTGCTCCAGTGCAACAGAAAGTGGATGAATGAGAGCTTCAGCCTACCTTTTTATTTTTATACATCACAAGATATAGGTGAAGCCGTAAGCGGTTGGAATCTAGATTATGTCTTTTGTGAACATTTTTTTTTCTCAAGCTTTTTCTGGTGCTGTGTGTATGTGTATGTGTGTGTCTGCATTGTTTCACTGTGGAATGCTTTAGACTTAATGATAACAAACAGAGCTCATGCTCATTAGATGTAAGCTGATGGATGGCACCATCACTGTGAATAAAACAAAATATTTCTTTAGCAGAATCAGCTGGAAAGGTAATGCAGATAGTCTTTTCAACACTTTTGAAACAGCCCTTTGAGCAAACTTGTCGATTCATATTTCCAATCTCTCTAACTGAATACTTTCTTGGATGGCACGAGGCCAGGAAATACCAAACAGAATTCCATCAGAATCCCTCTGAGAGATACGAGAAGCTGCTCCGTGTATCTCGATGATATCAGATCACGCCACTGACCGGAGCACAGTGCTTCCAGGTAAACATAGCCGGGGTTTTGCATATGAAAATGAACCAAGCAAGCAGATAAAGGTGAGGATACATACAGTAAGATGCTGGGCGTTGGTGGATGTGACCCCAGTGCTGCTGCAGAGCGTGCATATGTAGTGTGTGTGTGCAGGATCAAACTCTCACACCCAGGAAGAGGCCCTGTTTCCCTTATCTAACGACAACAGAGCATGTGTCGCCATGGCCACAGGCTGCGCTTTTTATGGGCTTTGTGTGAGTGTGTATGTGTATATGTGTGCGTGTGTGTGTGTGCCATGTTCATTGTTTGCCCATGTTCATTGTTTGCTTGGGGCGTGGTGCAACACCAGAATTGTTACTATAGTCTCTCTTTTTCTCTCCTCCTGCCATGCAACTCTGAAATCTATTTACTGTCGCTTTTTCTTTTCTTTCTTTCTTTCTTTCTTTCTTTCTGTCTTTCTTTCTTTCTTTCTAGTATTCTTTCACTCTCCTCTTCTCTCTGTCTCTTTCCTCTCAGCCTCTTTGTCTTTCACTCTTCCTCTGTTTTTAAGTGTGTGTGTCTATGTGTTAGTCTGCACACAAGTGTGTCTGTCTGTCTGTCTGTCTGTCTGTCTGTCTGTCTGTCTGTCTCATCCTTTCGTCTGGCTTTGAACCAGCAGTGACAAGTTGGGCAACATCAAAATTCAGTGGCACATTGTCTCAGGTTGAGGTTTGTTAGGTCTCTCCTACTGCTTAATTGAACAGAGGACGAGGGAGAGCGAGAGAGAGATGTAAAAAGAGAAATAAAGAGAAGAGGGGGAAGATGATGAAGAAGGGTGCTCAAACAGGCATACATATTGCATGAGTACCCCCCCACCCCCACCCCCCACCCACCACCACCACCACCACCACCACCACCACACCCCTTTCTTCACAGAATGGCTGTGTACTGTTCTGGGCTTATTAATTCCGCTCGGTGAGAGAATTATTTTTAGAGACTTGGTGTACTGGCAAAGGCTTTTAAAGTCACAAGTATTACACATTCTGCTTATAGATTCCCTTTTATGAATTGAAAAGTTCTAAAAGTTTGTTGTGGTTGCTCTTTCATGTGTTACTGTATGGTTTTTTTTGGGGGGGTTGCACTTTTGCAGATGCCGCAATGGTCGACTTGAATGTTGATTGTGTAAATGTAAAATTCTTCCCTTTTTTAAAATCTCATATCCTGTACCATACTGCATGAACTGTAATATGGTTTATGGTATGATAGTAAAGCCCAGTGGCAGACGATGTAAGATACTTTTAGTATTTTCACAATGTAAAAATACAAAAAGCATTGTAGGATGTAAGAGGGTGTTTTATTTATATAATTGGATTATTCATATGATTATTTTAATTTATAAGCACCGTTTTAAAGATCTGGGGTGTAGGATTTAGGGGGATATTTTGGCAGAAATGGAATATAAAATAACAAGTATGTTTTCTTTATTGTATAATCCAGTAAAAATAACAATTGTTTCATTTTTGTGACCTTAGAATGAGCCATTTATATCTACAGATGGAGCAGGTCCTTGTCCACACACATCACCATGTTATACAGCCATGATTTTACAGTAGACCCAGAACAGACAAAGCAAACACTGGCTCCAGATAGGGCCATTTGCAATTTTGCATTGGCCACCATGGTTAGCAGCCACGCAAAGAGTTGAACAGCACTGGAAAAACACAGATTTTTAAATTAAAACTGATTTTTTTTCCCACTTTTTTTTAACACTTTAAATAATCAGGTCTGTTTGTTTTGAAAAGGAAGAGACCTCTGCAGATAATTTTGCCCCTGCCAAAAACCTCTTGGATGTTTAGATCTTATGTTCTCAGAGAGAGTACACATTAGCAGGTGCTGGGCTAGCAGACGGTTCGCACAGCGAAGCAAAAACAAAGTAACATGTTACTGCTTTATTCAGTGTTCTTACCAGTTTAAATCAGTTTGTTTTAGAGAGGAAGAACCCTCTGTGGATAATTCAGCTCCCGATAAAAACCTCCGTCAGGATCAGAAAAAAAGGTTGGCACACAGGTGCTGGGCTAGTCGCCCGTCTGAGACAAGCCAAATAGCATTGGAGAAACAACGATTTGTAATGGGAAACTGGTATATTAAGCATTTTCACTGCTTTAAATCAAATGGTCCATTTAGTTTGGATAGAAAGAGACCTTTGCGGATAAATCGTCTTCTGTTAAAACAACGAACACTGAAGGATTTCTAACTGGGAATTCACACTCAGCACATAGAAGAAGTTTAAGCTGGTTGCAATCTGCAATCCTCACTGTGAGATGCCACTAAATCCTACACACTGTTAAATCAATGATGTGGAGTAAAACATGTCACATGTATCTCTGAAATGTAGTGAAACAGAAGAAAAAAGTAGCATGAAGTGGAGATACTAGTATGGTTAAGTTTAAGTAAAGTAAACATACTAGTTACTCCCACTCACCGCGCTTTTTGAGACAAGCTTGCAATAAGTAAACCAAACTTTTAGTTTAGTTATAGATATTGTCAGATACGTTAAGATGGGTCTCTGTTGTATTTGTGTGTTTCGAATCATTAGGTCCAGTTTTGTAAGTCATGGCAAATCTTATTTTATTTTCCTTCCAAGATAATTGGTTTCCTGTCCATCAAAATGAGGTTTTGTTTTTCATCATTGCCAGGTCATTTTTCTGTCTAATGACTGGACGGTGGTGGCATTACACAGACGCACAAGCGGTTCATCTCCGCCCAGCCCCCTTCACAAACAGATGTTGCCTGGGAGGCTTTATGAGGAGCTTATTTGAATTGTCCATCAATCAACAACAATCTTCAGTGGAGTCTGTAATTTTGCCTCCAATCCTGACATCAACTGTCTCACCGGTGCACTCTGAGATGAAAAGATCCCAGCATTGTATCGCACCATTAGCACTGTGTAAATATTACATGTTTTCCCTGGATATGCTAGTTAGCATTACTTCCACCTTGTGGCTTCATTATTTTTGAAACGCTCAGCTTTGTCGATGATTGCGAGGCATGACCTAGTTCTGGGACTCACTCTCTGTCTCTTTCACTGTCTTTACTTTCTCACTTTTCTTCCTCATTTACTCGTTCTCAACGTCTTTTTCATTCTCTCTCCCTCTCCTGCTCCACCTCATTTTCTCCTCACACTGAATCTGTCTACCTCTTTCTTTGTCATTTATTCATTGTCTTTCTCCATTTACTGCCTCAGCATCCCCTTCATCCTTTTAGTCTGTCTCTTTTCTGCCTCTCTGTAACTCTCATCCTCCTTCTCTCTCGTGTATGCATTCTTTATTTCTCAATTTGTCTCCCCTCCACAACCTATTATTATTTTTTCTCTATTCTCACCCCCTTCCCCCCTTCCCTTTCTCTCTCTCTCTCTTGCCCTCCCCACCTCTCCATCCTTCTCCATGTTTTTATTCCTCTCTCCCACCACCACGTGTGTCACGGAGGGAAACATCGCGAGCAGTGGTCCCTGCTGAACAATTACCATGCAAAGCAATCCAAATAGAGATGTTTGCCGAAAACAACATGTGTGTAATTACTGCTTAATGAGGCCCTTGTCTCAGGCAGAATGCCCAATTAGACTGCCGATGAGAAAGCGATGCCAAGGCCTACTGAAGAAAAAGAGTGAAGGGGGAGGAAAGAAGGGTAGGGAGGGAGATGGAGAAGTGGAGGGAGGTTGCAACACGGAGAGAGGTGGGGACAACGAGAACATAACGGGGAGTGGAAGGAGGAAGATGGAGAGAGTGAGGGTAGAAAATGAGAGAAGGGGAACAACAGAGAAAGAGAAGATGATTTCTGCAGTAAATGTGGAGTAATGGCAGAGCTGATAGCATTGAGCCGAGGATAAATTGGCATTTTAAGTGGGAGAGCGAGGCGGTGCAAAGGAGAGCTATTGAGAGAAGAGCGGGGGGGAAACAGCTTTACATTGCAATATATGAGCAGCCATGTTGAAGCACAAAATGGCTGACCTTTTCAGGCTGTCTTTGGCCTTTTTTGGGTAATATTACGTCACGGATGTAATTGGTGAAAATGAGCTTTGTCCGACCTCGTTGCTTCAATTTGAGGTGGAAAAAACAGCAATAAGGTTTTGCGTCGAGTTGGAAAATAAGCTACAAGATCTGGCAGCGTTTTGTGGTTAAAAATGCCATTATTCAGTGACTGTGCTCTCTTTTCACCCGAGAGAATCTTATCGTAAAGAAGCTCTCAAAATGGCTTCACGTCGCCAGTGATATCAAAGTGGATTTCAATGGAATGAAATTGCTCAGTTAGGCGAGGACAAGAGGCTTTCATGTGAGGAGCGAAGAGTTTATTGCAGATATGTCACCAAGGTCAACATCACTTTGGCCCTCTCAGTGAGCTACTGTCACTGCTCACTGCAGTTTAGTCAGGTGATAGACAGCGCCACGCTTCGTTAGGCAAATTAGCGTCTTAAGCAGGTAGCGCTTAACAATTAGTCATTATTCACTTGAAATAAAGATGTAGTTTTTTTTAGTCTGGGGCTTTTGGATTAATCATGTGCGGTGTGAATGAGGTTTAAATGCAATGCTTGTCTCAGTTTCATGTTTGCAGTTGGATGTAAATGTAATCATTAGAATAACCAAGTGAATCCTCACAAGGGCTTCCATGATATGCATCGTTAACCAACCATTGCCCTGAGGCAGGCACTCATTCCCCCGGCCTTTCTCCTGCAATAATGTACAGTAATTTCTCTTTCTCACCACTCTCATGCTCATTTAGCTGCTTCGACTTTTTTCCTGTCTACTAGTGTAGATATTAGATTTCACCCCCCAGGAATTCTGCCCATTTCCGTCCATTAGTCCACCTAGTTATTGTTTTGAGCAGGTATATCTCATGATCCATTTGTGCCTGCTCGTATCTTACATGTGTTTATCTTTCAAGTCGCTTTCTCCATAGGCACCAAGCGGACCACCCTCTAAATGAAAAGGGCCCCTCTGTATCTTCACATCTGAGGAATTTGACATGGAATGCTGTCTAGTTTGATCATGTTGTCTCTGCTGTCTGTTTCCCTGAGTCTTCTGTGCGTTGATATCACAAAGAGCGACCTCAGTCAACAAACAAAAAGGAGGCTTTATTTGGCACGTTGGTGTTTTTTGCGTGTTCATGAACGTTATTATCCAGTCCAGTCAAGGTTTGCTTCATTTGCTGCAAGCGTGATATGACAAAGCTTGAAGCCTTTGAAAGCCAAGGGCGTTTCACACAGCACAGCTCTTGGTAACATGGTAGCAGTTTCTCAGTCACCTTGACACTGCACAGGTTCAGTTACTGAGACATTTTATTGGGCCAAATCTCATTTTCTCTGGAGCTAAAAGCAGAATCTTTTTGTATTTTGTGCAACAAAACATCCCTCCATCGAACAAGTGCCTTCATCTCCCCCCTCAATGCAGATGCCACAATCCTTTCCTCTGTTTTCTCTGGTCATGTCGCACCAATTTCAACAGTATTTGCATCTTTCTATTGCATAGACAGCCCAGTTTTGTGAAAAAACCATCTTTCCAGCAGTAAAATGCTTCTTTAAGGTCTTTAGCTTGCTGACACTAGAGCTTGAGTGTTCCATGTCAGCTGGTGACCTGGTGTTGTTTCCCAGCATCCCTGGGGGTCAAGGGTCATTTGTCGTGTCAAACAGTGTTTTGGCACCTGCAGCGAGTGATCTTTCAATGCCTTATTAGCTCGATCCTGAAGACACAGCATGCCCCCACTGTGCAGCACACACACACACACACACACACACACACACACACACACACACACACACACACACACACACACACACAGGGCCCACAGTCTCAAAGACAGGCATACACACACTTTACTACTGTATGCACTCACAGTTTCATTCACACTCATTCTCAGACACACAGCAGAGCCCACAGGGAAAAGCCCATCTCCCGTCACTGTGCTCATGTAGCCTAATTACCGGCCCACTGACGAGCAGTAATTACCCACGCTGCCATGCCACCACGAGGTTTAACCGAAGTGACAAAGTCATTAGTCTCACACTTCAGGCCACCCGTAAAGAGCTTTTCCTCTTTGCACCTCCTCCGCAGCCCCCATTTTTGTTTTTTTGCAAATCTCCTCTTGCATATCATGTTTATTTCTCCTTTCTGTTTCTGTCCACAGTTTGATGGTGACAACATGTACATGAATGACAATAACCAAGAGTTTCGGTCGCCAAACCAGGTAAGACAGCCCACACCTTTTCCCATAAACCCCACAGACTCGTTTAAATAAATATCTGCAGAAGCTGTCATGTTATTAGCTGCAGTTTTGCAGCTGTCAGCATTTAACAAGAAGAGTTTATAGAATTATATGTTTTGGTAAGTACTGGAAAATAATAAATGAACATGTTTGCCAGTAAAGGTGCTCATTAACTGAAGATGATGTTGGTTGGAAATTGCAGTAAAACTGGAAAATAGCTACAATATACTGGTTAATGTGTTTGGAAAACACAAGTCACTGCAGCATGTGAACACCCTGTCATTATTAACTTCTGTGGGCATGACATGCTAAATTATATCCTAACATTGACCACTGTGGTAAAATGAAAACAGTGTAAATATAAAAATTTGGCTTGCTTTAAAATCATGTGAAGTCAAGTCAAGTGTTTCTAAAAAGCTGATGATAAAAGATAAGACTAATAAAAACAAAATGTGTTAACAAGTGAAACCAGTGTTTCTGCTGCAGTGGCTGTGGGTGTATGTGAACTGGGTTAGATGTTTGACATTATATTATTTCTTTGTTGACTGTGAAATTATCAACTTCACATATTTCCCTGCTGGGAAAACTGTGAGGAGCTACAATAGAAATGATCCTACAACCACCAAGTAATGATTACTATTAGGCAAATATCTCCATTCAGCATACCTTCAAACTTCAAAATTTCATTAATCATAGAATCATTACAATCGACTCAATCGGTGTCCTGAAAAAATTCAAATGTATTTTAAATGTGTTCTCAATAAATCAAGTTGTGAAATCATAGTTGTCCAGATTCCACTACTCTGGCTTTTGAGCTCTATGTGGGTTAGACATGAGGGACTAGACATGCAGAGCTGATGCTAGCAGCATGGCTCTAGGCTTGGCTATGCCATCTGACAGTCTATAGGTCTGTCTTCTGTCCAGAATAAATTATCTCAAATACTTCCAGATGGATTGCTACAAAATGTTCCAGAGGTAGTCATGGTTCCTCGAAATTGAAGACGAGTGGCATTGGTGATCCCCTAACTTTTACTGTAGCGCCACCAACAGGCTGACATTTTTAGTTTTTATGAAAGTTGCGACAGTCAGTGGTCTGCAGAGTTTTTACTCCATCTTCTAGCATCTGCTCAGTTTGCTTGGAAAGACAAAGGTGGTACAAAAAAAAGCACCAGGTATATCTTCAACTTTTTCCAATGGAAACAACAAAAAAGGGTCCAAGCAAGTTGAGTTGACTCTAACCATCCCATGCCACGCTGTGAAAATGCAGCATAAGATGATGAACATTGAATAACTTTATTGTGCAGGACAGTATCGCAATTCACAAATCAACAGATTAAGACAGCATGTTTGAATCTGTTTTGTTTTTGTTTTTTTATTTTTGCTGCATAGCATCTAACCTAGTTTTGCTATCATGTGGATCTTGACTGAGCAACTGTTTTTCTGATCAGATAAACTCAGTGAAAGCATCGAATGTATGTGGTCTCCAGGTTAACAGTTTAACGAGGTGTCATGTAAAAAATGTGCAGTTTGTCAGATCAGCTGATCTCTAAAACTTTCTCTACAAATCTTTACAACATAATATTAATAATATAACATAATATTATTAATATTAAGCCTCAATCTAAAAAAAAGGCATTCATGACTTTGACCATATTTGACAGAGTAGGAAAAAGACTTAATTCCTTGTAAGCCAAAGTATCCCTTAAAGTCCCAAAACATGTGCAGTTTGATACATTTTCTCAAAAGCATATTAACATAACATATATCTTAGATATCAGAGACCTAATGTCAGAGGGATTAAACCATCAACCCTGACGGTGTTAGTGCAACATCACTAAAACTCACAGAAACACCAGCACAAACATGTTACCATTCAAGGCTTATAAAGTACTTGTCCCAGTCTGGAGTGGCACAGTCCCAGTCTCACAGTCAGTGAGTTAGACAGGCACGGCACTGAGAGCTCCCAGCTGGTAGACGGAAACACATGGCCGGACATATGGCAGAATTTGGAGCTCCAGGATTTGTTGATCCAGCAGCGAGGGCTTCATGTTCTGACAAAACACGATGAGGTGGAGGCTCCTTGTCAATTAGCGCCTCGCCAAATACTGTCAGAGAGTCACGGGACAAGGCCAGAGGGCTGAGGACGCCAGGGCACACACACTCTCTCTCTCACACAAACACACACACACATACTCACACGTACTGTAGCAGGAACTGACACATTCTCTGACACAAAGTTATTCATAACTCATAAGCACATGCACAGGACAACGTCCTCAATTTCAGTTTGTTTCACACACATACTGTACAAACTGCGTGTGCACACACACACGCACAGATATATTCATACTTATATACTTGTGAGGACCCACATTGACATAAGGAATTCCTTTGCCCATATCCTTAATCTTTACACAAAGGGTAAGTTTACCCAACTGACAAAAAGGACATTTTCTCACTTGCCTAGCAGTGCACATAGTTTTGCTTTTTTATGTCTCACTCCCAACTCGCCATTTACTGACACTTGGTCAGTGGTCCTCAGCGTCAGACACAGATGCACCAAAGCACCCTTTGGAAGCAGCATGACATGCACCACACAAAAGCATTTTTTGACAATCCAAGCAACTGCCAGGGCGAGAGTCTGCATCGGGTGGGCAGGAAGGGGAGGTGAATGGGTCAAACAGACTCTAGACTTCAACCCGTAAGACTGCTGTTCATGTTCTGTGTGAAACCAAAAATCAGTTATTTTAGTAACAACCTAGTGAGCTAGTTTGTGTAGCATGCAATGCTAGTAATGTATGTCAAATGACATTTGTGATGTATATGATGTAACTTTGGAGTACTTTATTAACAAATGTACTTATTTTAAACCATATTTCTAAACCTAACCACATGCTTGTGTTACCTATGAATAAGGAAGTAAACTTAAAGCTACCTTGATTTGTGTTGAATGCATTTAATGAGCAGAAACTGTAAATTTGCTTTGAAAACCTATTTCCAAAATGAACAAACACAATGCATGTAATGTGCATGAATTGCCACATGGTGCTGAAGTGTGTAAATTGATGCTTGAGGGGTACCAAAAGCAACATAATTTGAGTTGGGAATGATGTTTTGTGTTGAGAGATAGCTGCTGGTAAAACAACACAATGAGAATTAATTAAATGTTACATGTGGTCCTCAGTGTGTTTCAAAAACTCAGCAGCCACTTCCCTTTCCACAAACAATTTTGTGGTTGCTCTGGATAATCAACAAACCGTGCATTAAACTTTTTTTTCTCTGTTGTAATTTGTATGAAGTGACCCTTTAAAGTAATCTAATTATAACATTAACCCTAAAACCATCTGTAAACACTCAAGCAGCCCTTTGAAGATGTGAGAACCAGACAAAATGTCCTCAATTTCCAAAAATGTGCTTACTCTCAGGGTGTAAAACTTAAATTGGTCCGTGCGAAGATTGAGGAACAAGAACATATATATGTGCACATAAATACACACACACACACACGCTTGTAAACCCATATACACACACACACACACACACACGCATACTCTCATAAACCCTAACACACACACACACACACATATATACACACCGTCATCCTATGGCCATAAGGTTGTCTTTCCTTTGATGTCAGGATTGACTGACTATAATGAGGGGTCGAGTGGGAGCTTTAGCAGCTTATTGTCTACTTATAGCACACATCACAGACTATGGGGTCCATCGTTGTTAGCCACGTTTTCTCGTCTGCCCTAATTATGTCACTTTGCATGCATACATGGTTGTGTGCTAATTGGGATAAATGTCCAGCTTTGTAGTTTCTCTGCTGCAGCGGTCATGTGTCAATCATCGACACCCACTCCAGGTTTGCAGTGTTGTGTCAACAAATACCTTCTTAGTGGATAAGGCAATTTGGTCTTTTCAAAACATGCCAGTTGCAGTTGATGCTCTGTCAGCGATCATCAAATAGAAGCTTACACACCAGGTCTAAATAGTCCTTTTTTTTGTTTGGCATCCACTTTTTTATGCAAAAAAAAAAACATTTTAAAACTTGGAAGAGGTAGAATGTGCTGCCTCGCTCTTAAGTTGAAGGTTGTTGCAGCGCTCATGGCAAGTAACTGAGTGGCTGGCACTAAAGTCAATGTCTAGGCTCAACTTTTTCATAAGTTTGACAACCCGTAACCCACCTTTGTTGTAGGAGCTTGCCAAATCATTACATTCCTCTTGTCTAGTGCAGAAGTTTATACACCTTTCCTTGTAATTTAGCACGTCCTCTAGTGTTGGGATCTTGACCAGAATTAATCATTTCTGTGGATTTCAGCAGTACTTGGGTACAAGCCATGCATTTGCAATGGTTAACCTGCCAAAGGGTCTGAAGAGGTTAACTTATAAATATCTTCAAAGCCACCACATCCATGGAATCTATGCATTTTCTCAATGCGTCATACAAAATCTGTCGCTCCGACTGCTCGCTGTGCATCTGAGTTGATCTTTTCTTAATTGACGCTTAATTGCGTGCATTAGCTGTGCAGTGGTTTGTCACATACTGATTGCTTTTGAAGTTAAATCAGACAAATTTGAGGTTCATATCTGGAATCATTTTCTGCATCAAATTGATTACTGTCTAATGAATATGCTGAATACATTCCCGCATCCTGGTGCATATGTATTATTTTGTATGTGTTTTCATCAAGTGATGAAACAGAAGGAGATGCTGAGATGCAGGTAGCATTTCTGCTGTTTCTCTTCTGTTTATTCTGTGTGAACATCACTGCACTAAGACTTTTATTCTTAGAGATACAGCATGTTCTCAATAATCAAACATATTGGGAAAGATGGAGCCTCTATTTCTTCATGCAAGTTTTTAACACTGTATTGAGATGCCCATCTGAACTTTACATGATGTGTGCCTGTGAAAAAGGTGCATGTAGCCAGAACAGAGACTCCTTTGTTTGCATGTCTGGGGTCTTCCACAGCGTACGCACTGAGGTAGCAGTTTGACTGGAGATTGCATTACACATAACATCTCTGGGCTTTTAAAAAGAGAAAACCGCTAATCAGAAACAGCTTTAAAGGGGCCGTTTACTGTATGCTTGGACACAATCTGTCCATTCAAACAAGATGTTTTCAAGGCTTTGAATACTCTATGGTTTCTGTACAAGATATGCGAGTGTGAGCTGCACATATGTAGGTCCCAGACGTTTCGATCGTATTGATGTTTTTCATTTGGTTCATCTGTTGAGGTTTCAGTTTATAAGCAAAAGTGGGGGCGTATATTTTGTTGATCAGCCAGTGTTGATTATATCTGCCCACGCACAAAGATACTAAGGGGATAGTTTGTTAAATTAAAGATTATTTAACATTTCCATCATCCTGATTGTCTGAGAATGTTCTAGTGAGCCATACAGAGTTTGAATGACAACATTTTTCAGAAGCCTGAGGGCTTTTGCAGGCCAGGAGTAAGTCTTTATGCAATCAATACTTTTTCAAAATGCTATTGTAGTTTCACACAGAACACAAATATTACATGGCAACAAATCTATGTCACTTTTTTTTCAGAATGAGGCTACTTTTTCTGAGCTCTCACACTATGACTAAAGTCACCAACCAATCATGTTGTGCCTGTGCTTTTGAGGATTATAAAATAACAACACTGAGGCTCCATAGTCAAACTTTATTACTCCTTTTGGCCTTGACAAAGGCAGTGCCTACCAGATCTACTCCTTCCATTCTTACATTTCACAATAAAAGCCCCAGACTTATACTCTACATAACTGTTTACTAGAGGGAAAAAAATAACTAAGATTAAGCTAAATAACAATTTACCCTGAACAAACTGTCAGGTGCTAATTGGCAAACTATGGATACTATTATACATTTTATATTTGTATATTATGTAGCCTTTATGTTGAAATGTTTCAAAACGGCTGTGAATAACATGGTGTTAGATGAAGGCACAAAAACTTTTTGTTAATGTTAGTAAATGATCATGATTTGGCTTAAAATACCCTGTTCGGGGGGCAAGAAAAGCAGAGATGTCTCTGTAAAAACTAACAGCTTTTTGTGGCACTATCCCCACCGAGGGGTCGCTACAAAATGCCCATGTTAGGAGCCTAAAAAGCAGCTGGAAACACCAAGCAATGACTCGCTAAAACACGACTGATTCTGTTGTTTGTCGGTCTCAAGCAGTGGTCTGCAGCTTGGCAGGCGTTTTGACTCCGGTTTCCACTGCTCGGTGACAAAGCTAGCTCACATATTACGTCACTTTAGAAGCGTTGATATGGTATGTAAGAAATGTGCAAATGCAGCATATTCATGGTGTGCAGAAATGCACAATGCCAATATCTTCTTCTGGCAACTGAGCTGCGTGTAAAAGGCCCCAAGGTCACAGATTTTGTCACTGATTCAAATACACACATGCCTTATGAGTGCTCACTGACTGCCGATTCCCCAGTTATAAATCTTTAAGAATGGGATGTCATCTCTCAGTGTTGTTGTAATTAGGCATACTGAAATAAGTCTTAAATCAGCATATTTCTTCCAATAATGTGAAAAAAAGTGCTCTACCAATTGTTACTGCAGACACGTCAGTCACTACTGAAGGCAAAATAACCCCCCTCCCAAACAGTAACAGCTCACTTGAGCATGGTTTGAGGCTGAATAATAAGGTGGAAATTACAGTTCATTATCAGGCTATCATGCATGCCAAATAATGCTGACTCCAGTGTATATTTTTGCAGCACTATAATAGCTGCATGAGAATGATCACAGCCAAACCAAAATGGCTGCCTCCAACCACACCCACACATATTCTAATTTTGTGTAAAGGACAATAAGTGTTCTTCATTTAGATTCATATCAGGCCTAAACTGTTTGAGTGATTGTGCAGACTTGTACCTCCATGTATATTTCTGTGTGTTTTGGCTGGCTTCTCCTCACCCTATAATCAGTCTGTGTGGAAGCATGTCCATGTGTATATACGATAGATTAGGGAAAATTAAAGACAAAACAGGGGTAGATTTAGAGAAATAGCCGGTTAGGGATGAAGTTTGAAAGAGAAAACAAGCCAGTCAGGAAGCGGGAGAGTAATTTTGTGTGTCTCTTCCTCTCTTGTGTTGTACTTGTTGCATTGTGTTCCTGTGCAGGAGAGGAAGCTCAGGGGCCACTGGTCTTCAGAGAAGCAGCAAGTTTCAGCCTGTTTGTGCCTCTGTGTTTTCTGTTTCCAGGTGTCTTGCTGAGCCATGCGTCTCTATCGATTTGGCCGGCTGCAAGAGAACAGTGGCTCATAGTCGAGATTAGAATAGAAACCTCACTTGTTGGATACAGCCGCGCGCTCTCTCTCTCTCACTCGTTTTCTTCTTATCTTTATGTCTCTGTCAGTTTATTTTTATGTATTTCTTAACTCTGACACTCCCTCACTCTCTCTCATTCTGTGTATTTCTCTGGTTTTTCGCCTACGTTCTCCCACCAGACTCCTTTCACCTGAAAACGTATGGCTCTCAAACATACATCAACTTTCCTTCATACACATGACTCAAATATCCCTTCCCACACTCAGTTCACTTCAACCCAGTTCAATTAAGCTTTAATGGCACTGTGTTTTGATTTTTTTCACCAAAGCATATGCACATATACACAAAGTAATGATCCACAGTTCATCAGATTTAATAACTACACTTTAAGTAAAAATAACAACAACTCTAAGTAACTTAGCTTGCTCAAGATTTTGAGTTAAGTGACTAATTTGTCCAATCGTTTCATTAGTTGTTCTAATGCAAAAATTACTAAGTCAAATTTACTCAACTTAACTGAAAGACAGAAATCAAGTTAATGTTAAAGTACATACACAATAGGTTTAGTGCTGACCAATAAATGTGACTTTTGTGTCACATTATAAATGTGACTTTTGTTTGGAAAGTGGTTGAAGTGGAGTTTTTGATTACAGAAAAGGCAACGTGACAAATACAAAAATATTAACTTTCTTTAAAAAATAAATAAATGTAAGACTCTCTGGCTCAAATGCATTTTGCTAAGTATGACAACTTAAGGAAATAGTTTAACATTTTATTACAAATGTATGTTATTACTGTCTTGCCAAGAGTCAGATGAGAAGATTGATGCTGCTCTAAAGTTTTATATAGATAGTAAGGTAGAGGCAGGAGAGCTCGGGGAGACTTCTTATTGATCCCACTGCATTTCTTATCAAATCCAGCCCCACTGTTCTGTGATTATATGAGCTCTAACAGTGACCTCTTTGCACTGGGAAGTGTACAGGGTTTCGAAGCCAGTTTTTGTAGTGGCTACACAGTGGAATCACAACTTCTGAGACTGTCACGTGACAGCATTTGGCCCAAAAAGATTTTTTCCCATAGATTTACATCATGAAAAAGACAGCTGTAAATTAATGGCAGATTTATTTATTTTATTTTTTTTTGAGCATCACACACCCCGTGCACTGACTTGTTGTTTCGGATTTGATAGTTCAGTCTGATGACATTTAGAAAGTCTAAAAGAGCTGCAAGATCATTTTATCCCCATTGAAGTTAGCAGAGTGCTAAACCACAAATATCCAGCTTGGGCAGCGGCAGTGCTGATAATCACTGTAACTTTATAAGCAGCAGTTTAATTTTTTGTTTTGCTTCACGCACCACTAAGAAACTTTCATAGGAACATAGTGGTCCTGTGTCAGACGCTATATACATCTATGATCATTATTGATCCCACTGCATTTCTTGTCAAGTCAACAAAGCAACAAATACTAGCCTATCACAGCACAGTCCAATCCCACTTCTTTCCAAGAAATGTACATCTATAGTATATGTATAGGATATGTAGCATAACACAACATGCAACAGAGATGAAGGACAGAAAATTTAATGGAGTAGCTCAATATTTTGAGAAATACACCTATTCATTATTCTCATGTCTGTGCGTTCAATATGAAACCAGCAGCCTGCTTAGCTTTGCCTAGCTTAGCATGCAAACTGGAAACAGGAAAACAGCTAGCCTGGCTCTGTCCTCAGGTAAAATAAATGTGCTTACCAACATCTCTGAAGCCTACTAATTAACACATTATATCATGTTTGTTCAAGCTAAACTAACCAGCTGCTGGCGGTAGCTTAATATTTAGTGTACACAATTAAATCTATGGCATATTTCCCAAAATGTCTAGCTAACTAAAATATAAAAAGGAAGGATTATGGTGTTACAAGGAGTTGATTTTTTTTCTTAATCAACCATTAATAGAAATCCAGATGTTGTTTGGCCTCTATGATCAACTGATGCCCCCCCACCTCACCCCCCTCTCTCTCTCTCTCCCCCTCTCTCCCTCTCTCTCTCGCTCGCTCTCAGCTTCGGTACCTTATTCTGCCTCTCTCCCATCCTCTGACCTGCTCTCAGTCTCCATCTTTCTTTATCTCTCTTCTCACCCTCTCTCTCTCTCTCAGCCATCGCCACCACAACTGCAACACTCTCCTTACTTCACAACACCCCCCCCCCCCCAAACAAACACCCCCCCCCCCCCCCCTCCACCACAGAGAAACTGGTCAGTGGAAGTGTTTCTCTTTCTATCCCTTGCATCCTTTCCCTGCAAGAAAAGTTAGGGGGACATTTGAGACAAAGGATGAAAAATGAAAATTGAGGGTCTGAGAACGCCAACACACATCTCACTCCCTCTTTGAGGCCGCACGGAGCCGCTGGCAAGGTCGCGAGAATGAAGTAGAGATACATATTGCACAGTGTGTATTTAAATTTCAAGAGAGCGTACAATTTTCAGCGGCATGAATTCAGGCTGAAAACATTTTTTCAGCTTTAAACCAGCACTGGGGCATAAATATCTGAAAACAATGCTGGAGGAACATCAGAGGAACATCACCACAAAACATACACGCCCATGCTGGGAGGGATTGTAAGTTACAGTTGTAACCAGGGATCGGTAGTTCTTTATGTAGGTCAGTCCATGTCAGCCAATAAGTCCAATTACCATCAGCCTCTGAAATAGAACATGCTATGACCTCTGCTCCTCTTTCATGGGGCTGAAACGGATGGAAATCCGCACTCTACCACAGCGTAAGGATTTTAAAGAAATTATATAAAAGATTTAGTGAGAATAGAGCGATATTAGTGAGTAAACAGCAGGATGAAAACATTTCCCTTGTTCGAAAAACAGATTCATCTTCTGTCTGTTGATATCTGACTCTTTAAAGAACATCAAAACGACCCAGTGTCCCACTCTTTTTGGCGTACTCCCTCGGTCCCTCCTCAAATACATACCCCGCAGAAAAGCAGCAAAACCCCCCCCCCCCAAAAAAAAAGCAACTTATCAGCAGTGAGAGTGCACTCAATGATTCATACACTCTTTTAAGAGAACTTGAAACCTTGGCTCTATTTCTGTCCCGGCCTCTCTCTGTATGTGCTGCACAGCGGAGCAGATGGATTTAGTGGGACTAAGTAGTTTGATATTTCTATTGGTTTTCTGTGCGTATTTTCACTCTCTCTTTCCCTCTCTCCCAGTGATCTTTCTCATCATATGGAGACCAAGGTCATGGCTGATTGAAATATAATAGAAGTGTAGACATCTGGCCTAATACTGTGGGAAGTTAAATCTATTTTAATGGCCCCTGCCGCAGTGGATTCTCTCTGATGCACTCTTGCGCTTCACTGACAGTAAATCACAATGTTCTCTTATTACCCTGACTGGAATGAGGGCATAGAGAAAGAACAATGAGGGATCCACATCATTTGTTTTCACCCCTCCCTTGCTTTTTCCTCTCCTCTCCACGCTCCTCCTCTCCTCCCCTCTCCACTCCGTTTGCGACTCATAAAGCAAGGGGCTTAAAGAGAGTGACATCATGAAAATAAAAATAAAGGGGATTATGGGCAGGCTATTGTGCCATATGTGATTACTGGGGCTTCCATGTTCCCCTGGGGGGGGATGAGTGACTATGAGACAACATATTTTATTTATTTATACGATTCTCTCTAATGAATAAGAATAGGAAATGTGTCTGAGACCACGGTAGTGCCCCTCTTGCCCAAAAAAAAAAAAAAAAAAAAAAAAACAGCCTTTGGTCCAAACATTAAAGAATTTTCTTTTACTCTGTTCCGGTAAAAAGATCAGAGATATTTTCTCACCCTTCATCTTTGATCTATAACTGTGAGAGGGTTTTTTTTCCCTTAAATTGAACTGACATAAATGTGCGGCACTTGGCCCTTTTTTTTCACACCTTTTCAAAACACTTCCTTCACTGCCGTGTTTTTAGAGTTCAGGTACAACCCAGCACAGGTCCACCCACATCTGCAATGGAGAGTCAGGTCCTTTTTACCCACCTAAATGAGATCCATTTTGATGTGACATTTGAGAGAATTACCAGTGCATGGGGGAGCATGGAAGAGGTTAGCTCACTCCTTTGCCATTGGTTGAAGCAAACCACAGCCCACCTTTAGTACCGGGCGCTCAGAATGACCCTGAGCTACTATCGTTGGTGGTGACCCCCCCTCCTTCCTCGCACACTTCACTTATCCCAGTTCTGTCTTGCTGTCAGTCAGCCCAGTGGGTTTGCTATTCCATTCTCCCTCCATTGTACTGGTCTGTCTGCCTCCCTTGATACATCACCCAAATGGAGGTCCTTGTCGTTTCAAAGCCAGGTCAGATAGCCGCTGTGGACCCTACAGACCGCGCCGTTGTAATGTTCACTTGTGCGGCACACCTCAGCAATGTCCAACACCCTCTGCTGATGAGTTTGATTTCTGCCCTTTCTCGTCTCTGCAAGGTTGATCTGTGAAGGTGAATTTTGAAATTCCCCCGTAAGATGTTTTAAAGATTTACTGTTGCCATCCGTCTATCTGGAATACACACGGTGGACGTGAGGACCTTTATGTATGCATGGCCAGCTGTTGTTTGTCGCCAAAATCATGCTGCTCTGTCATTTTTTTCACAAAGTAGCATATGGCTGGATGACTTTCCATAGGACACTTCATACTCATTCAAAGTTATACGGTTTTATGACGCAAAAAAGAGTTGTTTTTCCCTGATTAGTTATGTTTCAGTGTTTCGTATTACAGGAAACACTTTGAGTGTGTCAGTCACTGAAGCTGTAATAACGAAGTCCATCATAGACAGACAGCTCTTGTCTTTGGACAATTTGCCCCCCATCAGCCATGACAGCCTCTCTGGTGTACTGTGCAACATTTTCATTCTCCTCCCTTTGACGAACACATCATTGTTCCCAGATGAGCTGTCTTCCACTAAACACCTCATAGGCCACGAATGACTCCATCGGCGAGCTAATGACTTCATCTCATCTTCCCAGCCATTTGTGTCAAGAAAACTTTTAGCTGAGCTGATTCATTTGTTTCCACTTAAGATAACTTAATTACATGTGATAACTTGACAAGCTGGAGCTGTTTGGTTGCAAAGAGACAGAGGAGACTTTTCAGCCCACATACCCTCATGTCAAGGTGAAATTTCAGCTTTTAGCATTGCCAGGCTAACTATTGCTACAGTATATGCACCTTAATCTTTTGTGAATTTAACATGTCATGTGGATGTTTATGTATGCTGTATCCACAAAACAAGTAAAACACTGTTAAAAACCAGAAAATCAAATGGCTAGGTATATTTGCATTGTACCCGCCTTTAGATGCATAAAAAATCAAATAAAAACACATTTTAGAGATTAAGATTTTATATACAGAATTGAATTAAAGGTCCAGTGTGTAGGTGTTATAGGCATCTATTGGCAGAAATGGTATATAATATCTCACTATGTTGTCATTTGTTTGTAATCACCTGAAAATAACAATCATGTTTTCATAACTTTAGAATGAGTCATTTTTATCTACATATGCATGTCTCCAGGAATCAAGAAGAGGTTTTTAGATGAAATGTACAGTTTCCACTCATTAAATACAGTATCTGTTTAAAATAAACTTAGAATGTTGGTTAGAAAAAAAGTATGTTGCTTTTAGGTTTAGCTTCTTTAGCTTTAATAGAAAAAACAGACTGATTATTCAGAAGGTCTAAAGCCTGAGGTTGTTGCTTACAGAGATTACATTTTTACTCATTATTGGAAGCTTTGGCCACATGTAGACATTTTAATGTTATATAGAAGACAGGAAAGAAGACCATACAGGTTAAAGCAAAACAGATGCACAAGTTCATTACTCTAATAAAATACATTACATTTACAAAATAAATTAGATAATTTTAAAGATAAATAAATAAGTAACACTTGTGATCCAGCATTGGTGCCAGCTTTAAATACTTTATTTGGAACTTGATACATTTTTTTTTTTTTATCCAAAAATGGTTTGCATTTCATAATTCACATTCAAGAAAGAAAAAAACGTCTGTGCGGCATTAATTAATTAAACACTGAAGAAAGTTATGAAGGACAGAATGTCAGTAGTTTCACCTCAATGGTTTAACACTGCAAATGTAAATAAGGTTCAAAGCAAACCTTGTATAGTCAAACAGCTTCAGATTCTTCTTAAAGCCAGTTTTGAATGTTTGTGTTTTAAGTGATTCTAGTATAAAACATCAGAAGTGATATACATTTTGTCAGTCTGGATCTTCCATAGATAGAAACTCAACGCTGTTCCCATGGGGTGAATCATCTCCCTCCTCTTTTTCTTTTTTTTTTTTTTCAAAGAACCAGGGTCTGCTTTATGTATGATGATAGTCAGTGTGCCTCGGAGCAACATCTCACATCTATAAACTATGTTAAAGCAATATGGTGTTTTGATGTCGAACCACAACTGATGTACAAAAGAAGCTATCTCGTTGAAGTTACAGAAGGAAAATAAGGAAAGAATTGATTTGTGGTTTCTTCAAAGGTCCAAAGTAGGAATGTCCTTGTCCAGAAAAAATGACAGATTTGCTTAAATTTCACCTCTGAAAGGGAGAGGGGGGGTGAAGGTCAGAGAGAGAAGGCTGAATCAACATTTGGCGTTTCTTTTTGACCCCTCTCTCTTTTATCCACTCTGCTCCATGTCCTGAAAGACAGTATATTTATGAATTATTTATCTATGTTTGAAAATATTAAACTTGTGATGTCCTTGTCCCGTGTCTTATCTCCAAGGGCATCATAAGAAGCTGTTAAGAAAAAAAAAAAAAATCACCAAAGCGATGGAAAGCACGGTCGTAAAATAGACTCTGACAGCATTTAAATCTTTGTACATAGGTCGACGTGTTAAATTACTCATTCTTGCCAAACAAACCACTCTTTCATTTTCTCTATACAGAGATTAGAAAGGCTTGTGCCCAACAGTCAAGTTCCCTAACCTTTGATAGTGAAGCAGCGCCTATCCTGCATAAATGCATATGTCAATAAGCTGTGAGCAGTTTCACCAAAGACTGATGTAATAATTGGAGGCAGATATTGCTGTCTGACATTACTGTCTTTAAGATGCTGTCATTTTTTAATTTAGCATGAAGGTAGTCTTGTGAATTAGACAACCTTAGGTATCCATTAATACCAACCATGTCAGCAAAGCTTTTTGGTAAGGAGTCTAAATAAATAACACACCAAAGTCACGTTGAGTTTTGGTGAGGGAATAATGGCAACAAGGGGTCTCTTGAACCCTCACTTCAAGATATTTGAATGAAAATGGGTTCTATAGGCACCTACAAGTCTCCACTAAACTTAAGAGGGCCTGTTCCCAGTATATGATTTGTTCTTTACAATGGATGTGCTCCTTCAAATTAAAGCTGAACTATATCCTATTTAAAGAACAGTGAATTGCGTAACACATACAGCTACTTCAATCCTGTTTTAGCACATTGAAACAGTATTGTTGTGGCATTAGTCTGTGCACATCAAATAATTTCTAATTCTGTCAAATAAGAAACTAAAGTATATCGGTATGTGATTCCTGAATTCTCTCTATTGACATAGTTTTCAACAAGCCTATATTGTCATGAGATTTGGGGCAGGTGGAACTAAATACAGGAGGTTGCAGACAACTGGAACTCAGACAGATAACACTTTACTCCAGGTCAGCGCAGGGAAACAGCTTACAGAAAATCACACAACCTAAACAAGGGTCAAACAGAGACTGAACTGAAATCCAGGGCTTAAATACAAACTAGTCTGACGAGGGGATGAGGTGCAGGTGGAGAAAGGAGGTGGAGAAACTCAGGTGACGAGAATGAGGTGATGAGGCAGAAGAACAAACAGGGAGCTGATTGTCTGGGAGAAACTCAGGGAGAGACTAACGAGGCTGATGCAGGGCAGGTGTGAAGATGAGCAAATGATGGAAAGGCAGGACAGGAACACAGGAGGGAAAAAACACAGTAAAATGAAACCCAAAAACCAAAACAACACAATATTCCTATTAATAAACCAAACAATTGAAAACAAAGACAGCCTGACTAAGAGAGGCAACTAAAACAAGTCTTTTACAGACACTTGGTCCCATCTTCCCAAAAGTCTGAGGTAATTAAGACACATCAGACTGTGACATATATACTTAAACAGCATAAGTGAATTCCTGAAATTCAAGTTATGGCTTTTGGTTTTAGTGTCTCTCCCCAAGATTTTCAGTGGTCCCATCTGGCTACATCTATAGAAATTTGTCTGGAAGTGCCACTGTCTCTTACTATTGCAATGATTATCCTCTAACCTCAACCAAGTACCCTTTTTTTGTGATAAGCCAAACGTTCTCCATGGTGCTAGAAGGTGTAAAAAAGTCACATGATTTATAGTGGTGTGTCAAATAACTAAAAAAACTGCCCATGACCACATTTCTCATTTAGACTAGAGGATAAAAATGTAATAATTAAATTACATTTCAATTAATTTATCAATGTACTTGTATAATAACACAAACAAAGAGTCCAAGGTGACATCTTCTAAAATCTCGTTTTGCTTAAAAACACAAAGATATTCAGTTTCGTTTGTCACAGAAGACTGGGAAAAGCAGCAAATACTCACATGGAGAAGCTGGAATAGCTAATTTATGGCATTTTTGTATCAGATGCAAAAAACAGTGAGATTTGTTTTTATTTGTTTACTGAATTAAACCTAGCACATATGCTTGTTAACAATAATAGCAAATGACAGCAAGAATAAATGTCAGTCGATGAAGACACATTTGCAAAACCTTTATCGTGGGAAAAGGAATTGTCAGTGATAATATTTCTGAGCAAGCACCAAGAGTGAGTGTTATGGGAAGAGAAAACAGCACATCACCCCCTGATAGTAAACATACTGCCTTTTATTATTATTATTTTCTCCCTAATGATAGTGCATATTATGAGACTTTTATCCTATCTTCAAGTACCAGTTCTGCTGGTGGGGACATTGTAGCTGTTCCTCGACGCTTCTTGCCATTTGTTTGCTAAAAGTATTTGTTTGCAAGATGAATTGCTGCACTGGCAGGCGAGATGACAGCCTACACGAAGATGATATTGAATTGATTTCTGAAATGTTGCAGAACGGACTAGTTGATGTGTACCACGAGACATGAATAATAAAAATTCTATTAAAAAGCTCTTGAATGGCTGACACTGGAATATTATTTGTGATGATTAATTTTCTTCAGTCATTATAAAGGGGAGTTGGCATCAGATTGCCTCTGACAAAATTGCTTTTCATTCCCTGGTGAATACCCTCAGTATGCTTTTTGAGAGCACAAAACCATATTTCTCAGCGCAATATTATGTCAAGATAGGCCCTGGAAAAGACAAGCACAGGCTCCGCTCATGTATCACCTTATTAGTGCCATAAAATCTGTGCTCTTTTACCTGCTGGGGGTCATTTGCACACATTGGATATATCTTATAATGAGGAATGTGAGGTTTGTTTAGTCCACTTTTTCTGTTTCTAAAAAAAAACAAAAAACGATTGGCATTATAATTACAGGATTATAAAAGTGAGTGTCAATGGTATTTTTCCACATAATGAATTAGATTAACTGTATTTTAAAGGCGTGCAGGCTGACAGTTTGTTGCTTTAAAGCTGTCAAGATTTCTGAAGCAAATTATTCTCTACAGCAGCTGTTGTTGTCTAACTCTAATTAATTTGCTGTGTATGTTTGTGTTGAATATATTCTTTACACTTTTGTAAGCGCAACAATTTGCATTTCTAATTATTTTATTTTCAGCAAAACAGCCTGAATTGACTGCCGCGCTTCAGTGTCTGCTGCAAACACAAATGTGAACAACAAAAATCAACAGGTGCATTTAAAAGCCAATTATGAAGCTTTTTAATTACTCTGGAAGATACTTTGTTAGCTGTTTCTCTCCTGCGTTGTTACTGAACTTCAGTTTGCCCTTAGAGTGTTGGATAGCAGCGCAGTTGTCTGATGGGCATGTTTTTTCTCAGAGATTTATGTGTTGAATTCTATTTATGCTGAAACTAAACATGGCACCGTTTTGAGACGCAGGTACAATGTTCTTATATTATCATGTTGTGTTCATGATTGTTTCCCTCCCACGTTCCAAAGATATGCAAATTACTGTTGGTGCGTTATAGACTCTAATTTTCCCGTACATATGAAAGTCTGTCTGTGACCTGCCCTGGCGTTTTTCTTAATCGGAACAAATTATCATTTTGCAACCCTGAAACTTAAAGAGATACTTTTCAGCCAGCTGTGCATTGTAACAATGAGGGTAATTTGTGTAAATGAAGTGGAGTAGACACTTTCTCTGTCTTACCAGCGCCCAGTTCTTCCTGCTCATGTATGACGTTTTGAATCATCTGGCAGATTTTTGCTGGCTCTAAGGCTGTTGCTCGAACTATAGATTGTACTGCTGCATTTTCAGCCTGTTCTCACTCCAAACATGTCAGACGCCTGCCGACGCTTGGTCAGTGGCCCTTAGATGCCGACACACAGAGGCACCATTAGTGACAGTGTGATTTGCACCAGGCCACAGCTCTTTCAGACACTGTGGGCAACTCTGGTAGTACTAAGAGTGAGAAAGTCTGCACAGGGCAGGTGGATGGAGAGGTGGATGGGTCAAACAAACTACAGACCTTAAGTTGGGAGCCCGCTGTTCCTGTCCTGTGTGAAACCAAAAATCAATCTAGTTATTATGATAACAACGTAGCGTGCTAGTATGTGTAGCATGCTACACTAGTGACTATTGTAACATAATGTATGTTACGTGATGTTAGTAATAACTGTTTTTATTTTTAGCCAAAACATTATGTTTTTCCATAAAACTAACCACGTTTTTGATGCCTAAACCTAAGAAAGAAAACCTAAAGATGAAGTGTTTTATCAAAGTGTATTCCCCGAACATATAAAATAATGCAGGATGGTACCTAGCAGACTAAATTTCGACATGTAGGGCCACTGACCAAGCATTGGTATTTAGTAGTTGGAAGGAGAACGTGTTGGCATTTTCATATGCCCGCCACCAGGGACACAAAGAGTATAGAAGAGGATCAAAAGAGAAACCCGCCCCTCTTTCTGTCTGTTTTTCAAACTCAGACTAAACAGTTAAACTAGGCAGCGCTAATCAAATATAAACCAAGATTCTGTTACCGTGTTGCTTATTTCTTATCTAAAATGTCTTCAGGAACATATTTAGTTCCCTGTTTGGTTGTGATATGAAAATGTGTTAACAGGAAGTGGGAACCATACTCTTTTCTGTATTGTAAAAATACAGGGACAGAGATCAAATGGTAAAACAGCCCTGCAGCCCTGATCGAATAATAAAGATTCTGTTACTGTGTCTAATTATCGTCTTAAATGTTTTCAGAAACATATTGTAGTGCAGTGTTTAACTCTAATTTGACATAGTTTGTGTCAGTGGCCATATTCTTTCCTGTGGAAAACAAACAACCAGTAGGAACGTTTTCTAGTCTGGTTTGGTGCAGTGCAATTTGGTAGTTGCTCTTTAGCAAAAGTTGATACCACATAAAAGCATTTGCATCTCTCTAATGCATAGACAGCCCAGTTTTATGAAAAGACCATCTTTCCAGCAGTGAAATACTTCTAAATACTTCAAAATGACTAAAATAACTAAATGAGTAAAAGCCGCTGAGACTGCAGTTTCATCCTCCTCTAAAACTCTTTTCTCTGCCTTCCTCAGAGCTACTCCAGTCAGGGCAGAGGCAGCAGTGGCGGAGGGGGAGGCGGAGGGGGAGGAGCAGGGGATGAAGACTACGAGATCCCCCCCATCACACCCCCGAACCATGCCGACCCCTCTCTGCTGCACCTTATGGAGCACGAGTCAGGTTATCCCTTCCACTCCCTGCCTCACAACGGCCTGCTCAACACCTACTCCTACCCCGAGCTGCCCGCCCTCATGATGTCCAACATGTTGGGTCAGGACACCCACCTCCTCTCCGGGCCTATGCACTCTGTGAGTACACTTTTTTTTTGTCTGTCCCCTTTTAGCTGTGGCCCTCTGTGATCGTGCAAGTCAAGCGCTGTGGTAGGCTATTAGTCTCCATGGTCAGAGGGCTGGAAGTCAGCCAGCAAGTCCGCATGGAGAACATTTTTTCTGAAGGTTTCACACGTTTGTGTCATGGAGAGTTCAGCCTTTCAGAAATGTTTCCGAAAAGTATTGATCTTGTGATACTCTGCTGAAGCTAAAAACAGGTAGGGACAGCAATGAAACTGTGATTTTTCTTGTGTGCCGCTCTCAATAGTTCCTGATTATTTTTTCATAATGGCAAAGCGTTCTTCTATTAGAGCGATAATTAGCCCGGTTAGAGGCCAAGGAAGCTGAGCAGTCTGAGTGAGGCCAGAGTCTATACATGCAACATTTATAGATACAGAGAGCTGCTGCCTCCTTAACACCCAGACCTTTGCGGCACAGCTCCTTTAATATCCATTCAGCTGCACAACTCAAAGATTTCATTGCCTCAAAGTGAGCCAAGAAAGGGAGCAAGAAACTCAGCGCTGCACATTTTCATTCGTTATGATCGGCAAAGCGAAAAAGGAACTGGAAGGGATGTAGGGGGGAGGTTTTGAACAGAAAATCTTGATGAGTGGGGGGGGGGTTCCCCTTGAGCAATTTTTTTTTTCCCAAAAAGGTTCCCCCCCCCCCCCCCCACACACACAGTAAAAGGACTTTCTCTTGTGTTAAACATGCTTCAGACTGAACATGTAAACACCCCTGGCGAACACATTCAAATGCTTTAATCATAGGATCGAACCAGATGAATTATAGATGGCCTGTGTGGTGAATTATTCAACGTTATATACTTTCATCTGACATAAATATTACTTTTTTCTCTTCTGCCCTCCATCATGAATATTTATGCTTTAATGTGAGCATCCGTGGCATTTATCCTCCGTTAATCAGGTCTTATGTGATTTTCAGAATCAAACTGCGTAAGTTGCAAGCTGCATTTTTTTTCCCGTGGGTGGTAGCTAAGGCCTCCATTAAAGCCAGTCTTCAGGATTAGGTCACAATCCATTGGCTACTGTGCTGAATATGCTCGATGCAGGAGAAAGATGTTGTTGACTGGAACATTTTCAGTCGATCTGCTTTTTAGTGTCGATGGCTGAAACCTATACAATCATGTGGATGAGTTGATTCTCGGAGATGACGACATATAAAGTGTGTCTCTGGATGTGTGCAGGATTTATATATAATGTGATGTCCATGCACAAGTATATATAGCAAAGCAGCCCTTTTTGGTCAACTGCATTTTAGTAGGAAACAGAGAGGGAGTGCCTGCCTCTTAAACAGCTTTTGTTTCACCTTTGCAATTATTTATTTTCAAATAGCCCTTCAGGGTAATGTTCCATTTTCTTATTTCACACCCCCTTTTCTCATAAATGAACCGTCATTGCAATAAATCACCGCACAAACAGAGACTTGCACACACTGTGAAAGGTCCAGAGATTTATGTAACACATTCATGTTTCCCACTTCCACATTTTAGTACTACTCTAGCAGAGCCTGGCTAATAATAGCCGCTATTAATATTTCTTGTTGCCTAGCAACCCCAGCAAGTAATAGCTTACTCTGGAAAAATAGATGACCGATAAGGAAGAAGGAGGAGGGGGTGGGGGGATGGGGGGGTCTAAGGTCATGTGTGGAAGTGGGGGATTCAATTCATTTATTATCTCCTGGGACAAGAGGAGCTTATTTCTGAGGCTGCGGAATAGGAAAGTAGGTTGTATATTGAGAAATATTTTAAAGCAATTGAAGATGACGTTATTTTCATTTTGGTTCCATTAGGGATGTTTCATTTGATGTTTCCCCAACAAAGTCAATTAACCTTAATTTCATACTGATAAAGGTATAATAAGGAAGATTGAATTTATGCCTGCTGAAAGCTTAAAGAATAATAAAGGTGGAGGGAAATAGGCTCTCAGAGTAAGCGGGGTCGGAAATGAAGAGACAAGACTTTACCTTTGTTGTATTAACAAAAGCCTTTCGGTAAAGCCACGAAATTGGAGGAGATAGCTGGAAAACCACAGCGCTAATCGTTCAGCAGTCTTCTCTCACCGTTGCTGAAGAAGCAAATAAAAAGTCAACAGCGTTACCTTAAGGATACACTCCTCTTCAATAAAAGCTATCCTTCAGAGCACATATAAACCTCCTACAAGTACAAGCTCAGCTGGAGCAACAGATACGCTTCATCTCAAGGGATGTTGTTGCTGGTTTTTGTACAACATTTAGCCTGAGGCTAAAGCTCTGTAAACTTCTCCCTGCTTTGGGATTCTCTTTTTCAGCGCACATCGATCCTACAGCAAACACAGTTAAATCATTACAGCAGTGAGAGCAGCGGATTGACCATCATCTTCATGCTGCATACTGTACGCACACAATTTTGCATCAGCTTGTGCTGGTAGCTTTTAAAGTGTGTAATTTCTGCTTATTTAGAGTTGACTATATAATAATCTTATGATTTCTGGCATGCAGAACAGCATATGTCTCAGCAAGAGCCCTGTTTTTTCCAGCAAAATTTATTCTGTCTGACAACCTCCTCTTTTCCATCTAATTATGACTCCACAGGCAGCAGAAATATTAGCTGGTGAATCAAAAAGATGAGTAGCAGATGGAAAAAACAGGTGTCAAATACATGCATTGAGTATTAGGCAAATTTCAGTGCTTGAACATTTGATGTATTCTGAGGTTTTTTTCTATTTTTATTTTCAGAACCAGCACTTTGTTCAGGTGTAGAGTTTGATCCTTTCTGTTGCAGTCGCGGGTTGTTCATAAGAGTCTTAACTGCCAGTTTTGAACTGTTTCTGAGACTTGAAATTGCTCCATTTACAAGGACTCCAACAAGCAGAAGGATCAACATCTCTGTTATAAAAGACAGAGCTGTCAATCAGAAATGCTCTCACATTCTCTTAACTCCTCCCTACATCACTGACCTACACTGTCAGCTCAAGGAACAAACAGCCAAGTCTTGGATGACTGGATACCGCGAAATGTAACATGCTTTCGTGTGAATGCGCAATGCAGAGGGAGAATCCCTGTCTCACCCTGAGCTGTCAGCATTTCTGCCATCCCGGCGCTCGGGGAGGAGGTGGCACCCAGGGGTCTCTTGTTCAACAAGCCCCCTGATCGTTCAGGTCTGTCTGAGGCTGCAGCCGGGGGGAGATGCAAGCAAGATCTAGCGCTTTGGAAAAAAATAATAGAGGAGGACGGACACTCACCAGCAGACAGTAATTAGGGGCCATGGAGGAGTTTGCAGAACGGCCCCAACATGGAGCCTTGGGGGGCACCAGTGCGTTTAAATATTGAAACAGAGTGCTAGCCCCTGTCTCATTAGTGGTGTAATGAGGCTGGTTAGGGAGGAGGGAAGCCCCTGCTATCAAAAAAGCGGCTGCCAGTTTTACAAGTTTATGCCACACATTCAGTCAGATGATGGGTAGTTTGTTTAGTTTTGTTAAACATGTGGTGCTGGATTAATAATTTTGGCAGGATGTGCAATGTGTGGAAGGCAGTGGGTTTATAACATTGAGACACTAGGCGTTTTAGAACCAAACAGTCCTGGGGACTCCCTGAGTAGAACTTCTAACTGGGGAGATCCACAAACCAATGAAATTTTTTTCTGTTTCTATTCGCACCTCCAATGAAACACTGAAGTAACAAACAGAATATAAGCCGGCTGGTAGTTAGTAAAACACCTTCACTTTTGCTTTGACAAGACTAAATTTTGTTATATTTCCATGTATGCTCAGTAAAGCCTGGACCTCACAGTCAGTACATTTGTCCATTTTTTTTTTTTTTTTTTTTTTTTTTAGATGTTGTGTTTTTTTGTTTTCTACATGACTAACAGGTTTTTAAAACTGGCCATCGCCAGTGCTGCATCTGCTGTGTGTGACCGATACACGTACGTCACCCATGGTGTTGGGGGAATACCAACTATAAAGTAGGAGCCAAAAAAGTGCCTCAAAAGCTCTGTGAACTACGATCATTCCTGGTTCTGTAGGTGCGGACACAGCAAAAAGGGGGCGTTGTTAGAACTATGAAAACGTTCATCCAGTCCCAGTGACAAGCTGTTGTTGATATCATGGATAATTTGCAAGTTAAAGATCCAGGTTTAGTTATTTATTTAGGCTGCCTGACCATTGATCACATAATTGGTTGTTGATGTTTTTATTATTTTTTTGTCCACTTGAGGACAATTTTATTGAGTTGTTATCGGAGCACCTATAGCATTCATTTAGAGTCATGTTAGAGTCATGTTAGTGGCCACCTGAAATATGTGTAATAGTCACCCTCCTTTTAGCTCTGGTTCATCTGAGGTCTTTGGCTGGTAGATGTTTGACTTCCACGGGTATTGTTATTTGCCGTTTCGTGCTGAGCATGAACGATACATTCAGACAGCCAGAGCTGTTTTTCTAAAAACTGCTACTACTAGAAACAGGGTTCACTCTAGGTTTAGACTATCAAATAATGCATTATTGGGATGCAGTGGTGTGGTGCTATTTTCCAGTATTAGTACCAGAGCGAGCCTAAGATGCTCTTATGTGTGCACGAGCACGGTTACGTTGTGGCCCATTTTGAAAGTTTTGTGACTGCTGCTCCTACAGTAGCAAGTTAACATACATGAGTCAGTTATAACAATCAAATGAAAGGATGTTTTGCTGCCTTTCATTTCTACTAGTTGACAGTTAACAGCTATAGACTGAGGAAAAAATTATTCATATACTGCTCTAAGGCTAGCGCAGTAAGCTACCAGCAATTTTAAGGTTTCTTGTATGTTAATCAGTGCATGAGTTGATGTTGTTGAGCAATCAACCTTGAATTTCTATATGACAACTTTAACCATTCTATTTGTTTTTATTGGCTCCCTTGGATGACATACGCTTTAGTGGATCTGATTGAGTGCTTAAAAATGTATATGACTTATGTGATCTGCAAGTATTTCCTCATTTGAAGAAAAAAGGTGGTGGTTGCACTCCTGCAGCACTACACCCCTGTCAGGATGTCAAAACAAAACAATTAGCTAAAAGGGGCTTAAAAGCTGTAGTTAAGTAATAATTCGCTGTGAGCAACACCTTTCAGTCATACTAGAGTGATAATGGAGAAAATATTCATAATTTTGTAAAATTTAACTCAACCCAGCCCCTAATGGAAAGTATGACACACATGTATATGTGTATGCAATAGTGCACAGTACAGTGTGTTTGTCCTGTTTATGTGTGTGTGCCTTTATTTGCGGGATCAGTCTTTGTTAGAGTCACTGATTGCTACAAGGTTATGTGAGCTTGACTTCATTTAATCTGTGAAAGTAAATTTATTTTGCATCACTTGGCATTTAGGACATAGACAGCAGGGGAAGGGCCGTAACTATTTTAATGCAGCGACATAAAAACTATATTGACAGCTGTGTTTATTGACAGCACAGGGATAGTTAGATAGAGGCCCAATCAAGCCATTAAAGAGATCAGAGTACGCCTATCAACACTGTACACAAAGCTGCGCTGTGAAACATCTTAGACGAGTGATTTTTAGATAAATATGTTAATAAAATATATGGAAATGAAAATGCACTGAAAGCAAAGGGGTGAATATAAATAAAGTGTTTACAGTACACACACTAAGTGGCCTACTATCTAATGAGAAGAGCTGACTGAAAATAAACTTTTATCTAAAAGAGAAAATGTCACTGAAAAAGTGCAGTTTGACTTGACTTCACATGCTCAGTGTGGCTGGATTACTTGTGTTTTTTTAAATTGAAACAGCAATCTTTTTTTTCCAGTGTAGGTTTTAGACATATCTCATATGACCCGCTTGCTCTGCTGCCTTTCACTGGGATAGATATGACATCTCGGTGACGTTCCCAGATAAATCACTTTTTGTAACAGTAGAAATGTTTTCTGTTGTGGCTTTTCATTTCACAAAAGACAGATGCCCTTCAGTTCTACACTCCACAACAGGGGTGAACAATGTGTCTTGTAGTTGTCAGGAGAAATGACAGCGAGATAATTGGTAGGGCACTCCCGTTTCATTTAAACCGAAACAAATAGGCTTCCAAAGAGAAATGTGCTTTAAAAAAGTAAAGCTTTGTTTTGTGCAGCTTATTATGCGGGCTCCGGAGTGAAATAATGAAGAGGAGTATTAACAGATTGAGCATTAAAAACAAATGCACATTCATTGCAGTTCATGAATATTCATGGCACTAATTCAAATAACCTTAGGCGACTGTTACGACTAATGAATATTTAAAACAGCTTGGTCACAGAGATTTGAACATTGCGTTACAGCTGACTTTCTGGGATCATCTTGTACAAGGGTAAACAATTAGGAATGGCAAAAACAGATTTCAGTGGTGATCAAAATACATCTGGAAAACAATATCTCATGTTGTCACATTAGTTACGGGCCATTGGTGCTCCAAAGGAGAACGTGATGACACGCAAAAGGACAACGAGGTGAGGAGCTGGAAATAATCAGGACTATTAGTTGATTAATCAATTAGTCAGTCAACTGAATATTAATTGACAACAATTTTGAAACTCTAAATCATTTATCAAGGAAAAATGCAAAATATTAGCTGGACAAAAAATATGAGAATGCTGCTTTTACTCTGTTTTGTATGATCTTCAGTTACACAGGGTAGAGATTTAACCCATTAAAAATGGATGGCCGCGGGTGATCATTGTTTGTATAAACCAGTATATGTATAGCTAAACTAAAACCATAATAGATAGAACATTTATTCATTTTTGCAACGGAAAGCTAAGGCTTCTGTCTCATGTGTCATCAATTTGTACACTTGTGATGTTGTCATTGCATTTTGTGTGGTGCAAACCATGCGAAATCTCATGGTGGCACCAGAGGAATAAATGATGAATGAATTATTTTGGTCTATTGACCAAATTGGTTGGTTGGACCAAACATACATTTTAAAACTGTGACTTTGAGAATCTGTGATGCGCATATATCACTACTTTCTGACATTTTGTTGTATTCACTGATTAATGGAAAAAAAATCCACAGTTTCATCAATAAAGAAAGTGTTCCTAAGTTGCAGCTCTAATCAGATCTGATCAGTAAACTTGTCCTGTCCTCAAGTCTTTTAAACCAGCTCAGTCAAACAGCAGAAATAAAAAAAAGCAGCCACAGCTCAACGACTAACAGAGCTGTTCTTACCCTCGGAGGGACAGGGAGCTGACTAAACATGTTTACATTTACCACGCTGGTTCTGAAAAAGCCCGGCACCCTCACATTCTGCAAGCAGGAGAATCCCGTCCTGCCCACTTAAAAGGGGGCCTCGGCTGCTTCCTTTGAGGGATCAGCGTGGTGACTCGTCCTCTTCGCCACCACCGCAACGCTAATTAGGCCCACCACAAAGCCAGCCTGTGGGGATAATGTCCCATTATTAGAGTCATTTGTTTCAATTAACCGCTCTGTGATTCTACAATAGCATGGCGCGGCCCAGTGCAAAGAAGCCATTACTCTCGACCAAAGAACCGCTGAGGTTTGGGACAAGAGTGTTTGTAAGAAGGTTACGGATACCTGCTCCTGCCAGCAGTGGTGCTGCCAGGCCTCACATACTGCCACAGTCACTGATGGGTTATTCTAGCACTTGTTCATTTTTTTTTAAGCGTTTAAAGACTTGTTTTTTCTGGAATTTGTGATTCTTTTTTTCCCTGTGCATTTCACTGAGGACTGATTGAAAGTTAGAACAGGGGATTGTTGACTCTAGGCTGTTCCGTTTTACATGCTGAGACCATTGTGGTGTGCTGAATTACTATTCTGCTACTGTATACTTACTGTATATGCTGCATGCCCCTCTAGCCATTTTTAGACTGCAATCAGGTTACTTTCTGAGCTTTCTTTTTTTCTCCCTCTCAGTTCATGCATTACTCTTGTAACTCCAAAACCCTTGTCATAGATTTGAGGAGTTTTAATCATCTATTTTCATCACTGAAAAAAGGAAACAGATTGCTTTGACAGCATCTACCCCTCCCCATCAGAGACTTGTGAAATAACAATTAATCTCGAGCCTTTATGGCCACCAACGAGCGACCCTTGATAATAGCTGTTTGTACTGTTTGTGCACTTGCATAGTGCTTTCTGTTGGTCACAGCTGGAGGCTAAAAGAGCCTACTGGTTGCAGGTTGCATAAGGCATGAGTATGAGAGAGATTATGACTGTGATTTGTTGCCTGATGTAAGAGGAATAAGAGATCGCGTTTGTATAAACGGCTTTGATGTCAGTTCTTCAATGATTCTTCAAGCTGCAAAAACATTGTGTCTGTAAAAATTAACTTCTTTTTTGAAACATCACTCACTCCTGATCATTTGCATATTGGTTTTTTTTTTTTTTAGCAGCAGCGAGCTTCACTGTAAACTACCTCAATGCTTTTGGACACTTAACAGCAGCAGCACAAAGACGCTTATCAACTCTAAATGTTCCCGAATACAATATTTCAGAGCACTTTTAGGTCCTTTCAACACTAGATAATGGAAACTTCGATTGCTACCAAGAGGTTGCTGCCCTGTGATGCCTCTGTTGCCAGGCTTTCTCATTGGCTTTCTCCCCCCGCTGCGCAGATGTTTACAAAGAGACATCACCAGCTCACATTAAAGGGTTCAAGTTGTCCCCTCGGGCTGTTGCTATGGAAATAACCCTGCTATGATCGCTCATTCATGTTTGATTAATTGTTTTTTTCCTTTCTGTGCTGTTGCCTCTACAAAGACCTCATCATGGGAACATTTCATCTTGAAAACAAACAATAGAAAAAGATGTCCAATTCTGTTTTATTTGAGATATTCTCTCCTCCAGCACTTTGGACATTTTGGTGATAAAAGTCTTAGAAATTGTATCAGTGTTGTATTAATGTTAAGAAAGCCTTGCCTGCATAGCTATACAATTATAAAGACTTTTTAACATTTCGTTTCTCAGTTACCTGGACTGAAGCTAAGCATTTTGCCTTTTTCTCCTCTTAAATTGCACTGTGTAGTGCTGAGCTACAGCAACCCACTGGGGCCAATTAGGATGCCAGCAGAGCCAGGAAGTGCATAGCAGATGCTTTTGCCACTATTTATTAAAATCCAATCTGCGGGGGCCCCTCCAACAGCTCGTTAAACTACCGTTAATCTAATTAGCTCTCACTTGCCACTGTTTTCACCACATTACCAAATACAAGGGCCTCGACTTTGCAATTTAGGCTGATTAAGTAGGTCCAGTGCTGTTAGGCAGAGCTTGTAGGGAGGAGCTCCTCTGAGCTGTCAGTCATTTTCCAGAGTCAGATAAATCATGCAGCTTAGTTCAGCAATGGCTTTGGGCTCGAGGTTGAATTAAAATATTTGCAGTGGGAATATTGGTTGAAATCAAATCCACATTGCTAGCTCTGTAGTGCAAGCCTGCGTGTCTGAAAACACTAATGAAATACTCCACATCATAAAGAGCTAGTATATTTGTAATGGCATGGTACCAGAACTGGATACAAATTCCATAATGGGCTCTTTATGGATCAGGTTTGTGCGATTCCCACTGATGTCCTTTCATGTCTTTCAGATTGCGATCATGAATCTGCACTTCCGGTTCATTGTTGTTTGGGCCGGGCTGTATTTTTATTTGATGAGTGCTGCTCTCTGGAGCAAGTGCCTGGTTCTACTCAGAGATCTGTGCGGCGGCTTTGACATGCAGTCCTGCTCATTGCTTACAGATGGGCAGTCTGACATGGAGCCGCAATCGCTTCCAGATGACTCAGGCACGGTATATATTTTAAAACATATTTTAAACTATGAAGCCTTTATGGTGAACTAGATGAGAATATAAAAAGACAAGACTAAAACAGGAGTGATTGTAAAATAATTGACAGGTAGTGTAAAATATGAAGAATTTACAAGAACTTGTACTTAAAGTTGACTATCACTCAGTGTGTAATATTCAAACAATTTTAACAAGCATCTTGAATTTTGGATCCCATCCATGACGTCTACAGGCAGTCTTAGTTTAGAGAAAGTTGAATCATTCAGATCTCAAACAGCTTTGTTTACATTCTCATCGTGCCTGCCAACATTTTGTAAGGCCGCAATCTTGACAGCGTTACACACAGGGGCACTTTGAAATGTGAGGTGAAAGCGATATCTAAATAACAACGAAACGCATGTAATAAAAAACGAAATGTAAGCCTACATGATCCCCTACCCTAATTATGGAAAGTTAACAAAGACTTGCTCTTACTCTAACTCAAAACCCACTTCTGGCATTTATTCTTTTCTGCTCCAAAATCATCAGATCATATAGTCAAGTCAAAAAGACTTGCATCATGTTGTAATTCTCTTCAAATACATGATGATGGAAAAACTTCTACAAAAAACTACATTTCTTCACTGCGTGCACAAGCTGCAGCTAACAAGTGGATGGATGATTCAGTTGACAAACATGCTTTCACATTTTTTAAACCTGCTAACTTTGTAGCCACTCATGAAAGACATGGGACACAATAACTTTGTGCTCTCGCATTTTTGTTGCACTACACAACGTTTGGGAACCCGCTTTTCCTTTAAGGCTGCGAGTTATAGCTGGTGGGGAAAACTGCAGAAAATTATATATGGCATCTTGAAATTACATTATTCTCACTGCTGCTTCTCTAACCATGGCCATTTATCTATTTATAAACCCACAAAGGCTTAGAGTCTGTAACAGCTGCACTAAGCTGTGCTTCTCTCCAGTATGCTGCCGCAGAGAGGTCCGTGCTTGTACTGTTAAAGAGATTTATTCCACTGTATCAAATACACACTTTTTGCAAATGTAAAATTCACTCTCAGCAAAAAAAGATTGAATATTGGACTTAGATTCATCATTTAAAGCTACAAGAGGTTACCTTTATTTCTAAAAAAAAAACACCAAAAAACAAAAACAAAAAATGATTTGTCTTATTTTACCCTGGTCTATATGTCAAATGGATGCAAATTTGTAAGGCATTAAGTGGTGGTGGGTATGAACTGTGTTCTGTGTTTAGGTCTTGTCAGACATACAAATTAGGTATGGCCTGATTAAACAAACATGGCCAGAAGAATTCTTGGTAGAGGAACAGCTCTTGGTCCAAGTCAGGTCAGCCTCACCCTGATGCCGGCTCTCCTACCTCTCTTCGTCTGACTCTTTGGGTTTTGTTTTCCCATTCTGGTCTGACTGGCCACTTGGCATATGCCATTGGTAGGGATCCTCTCCCAGTCTGCTGCATTCAGGCCAAAGCCCACACAACTTTTTGTGATGCTGATAAGTGCTTCTCTATCGGAGAAAAGTCGTCTTTCATCAACCATTTATTTTGTTACCTAAATGTATCTAAACTACTACCGTTTCAGAAAAAAAACGTGACTGTGTCTTACAATTGGTTTTGTGATGTCAGCACGTAATTTTGACACATTTTGCGACCACCACATAATGCTTTGTAAGAGGTTGTGTCCATTTTATGTATTTTTTCTGTTGCATATTTGCTAAAACTTTCACTATATCCTGACAGAAGTACATGAGACTGATAATCTTTGAAAAAATCTTGTTGCTCTGGTTCCTCCAAGAACTAATGCCATTTGCAAGAATCCACTGTGCATGAGGAAAACAGACGGCCTTTTTCTGTGAAAGAATAAGCAAGTCTTTTGCTGTCTGTCTTCTGTTACATTGTCTCTGCTGTGTATACTAATGTTGTCTAAGGAGGGATGGGCACTTTTTTCATTGCTGGTTGTTTTTCAGCCATTGTTTGCAAAGCGCCTCCTGAAACTGCAAGCTGTAGATATTCATCTTGAATTAAGTGAGAGTATATGCAGGTGAGGGGGCTGTGCAGAGTGTGCATGAGCAGTGATTAACAGTTGTATTAGAGACTCATCCTGGCTCTGATTGGTTGTTTTTATTCAGGCCCCGTAGATTCTTGCAAATGCCATAAGGAGCACTGGGAGGAGCCAGAGGAATATGATTTTTTTTTTACAGATAAACTTTGTCATGTATTACTGTCAGGATGTAGTGACACGTTCAGCAAATATGTCAAAATTTACTGATGTTTTTTTAATGGAAAAGGTAACATGAAGTCAGTCAAGTAAGATCCGTTTTTTACTGCATTGTTTTGTCCACATCAGTCTTCTAATGTTGCAGTGCTGCTCCCTTTAATACTGTCACTAATTAACTTTAATTCTATGAGTAACTTGATGGTTGGCCAAAATTAACTTGTCTGTTGTTGTTTTGTTTGCTGCCTGCAAGCCGGTGCCTGAGATGGTTTATGAGATAAAGAAAGACTACATTTAACTCTCTCTGAGTCTGACTGCCGAATGTTTTAAAGCAACTTACTCAAGAGAATCATAGAAAATGATGAAAATTCAATTTCTGTAATTCTGTTACTGCCACTTGTGACTGCAGGGGGTACTACTTAGTAAAAGAAACATAAACTTTGTTGGAAATCAGTCGGTCACTCGTTGCCCACTCCCAATATAATAGCTGTTTACTCAACAGTAAACTGTAACATGAGATTATGTTATGAATCATTAGCTTGCGTCACTGCTGACAGCTGTATTGTTGGACCACTGTAATTTTCACATCTTTGCATTGTGGCATTGTTTGCAGAAAGTAGTGTTCATACGGTGGATGCTTCTTTTCTCTGTATTGGGAACTTTTGAGACAACTATAGAGCATGAACACAGTTTAGATTCTCAACTAAAATGCGATGCATACAGTATACACTCTAAGAAATAAGGGTTTTTCCTGAAGAGCTGAGGTTCTCTCCAGAAATATTTCCTTCTGCAGATCCCCTTTGTAGAATAAAGTGTGCTTCAAGGGTTCTTTGTCAAACTAAGGGTGTCATTAGTAACCCCTTTCACCCTAAGAACTCTTTTCGGAAGACAGAGTTCCTCAAGGATTATTTAAAGTGAGATTTTTTTGCCAACACTGCACCATTGAAGTAGTAAAGGCTGTAGCAGTAATGATTTCAAAACCAAAAATGTAAGTGCTGTGGGTTCTCTCTGGCCCTTTAGGAGCCACATGAGGCTAAATATGGTTCCCAGCTTCCCAAGCTAACCTGTTAAACATACATGATTAGTTAGAGATCTAAGTATTATCTAATACTATTTTTAGAGTTCACCTGGTGGGTTCTAGATGAAACCCATTGGAATATAAAAAGGTTCTGGGTAGAGCCCCTCAGGTGGGTTCTTGTTAGCACCTTCAGAAGGTGGAAAGGCAGAATCCTTTGAAAGAGTTCCTAGGTAGAACTTTAAGGTTCTACAAGGAACCAGAAAGGGTTTCCCCCATGGGGCCAAGCTGAATACCGTACATGGTTCCAGTTCCAGTTCAATATGTACTGCAAGGCATAAGCTCTTATCATGCCTCTTGAAAAACACACCACAAGTTCATTCTTCACATCACATTTAGCCAGTTCAGTACTGAGAAAAGCGATGTTAAATGTGATCTCAAAAGTCCCCTAGTTAAAACCACTTTTGCTGGCTTTTTTCCAGTCGGTCATTGATCAAAGATTATTTCACTACCAATCTCTGATTGATGTTCTTGAACTGCTGTTTTAAAGAGCCTCTTCTGTATCACAGTCAGCGGCTGAGTGGTGCTTGTACTTCATTCTTCAGGCCAGTGCACACTCAGACAACATTTCCCTGCAAAAACTAGTATGTAAAAATGGATTTATCGTGTATTCTCTGTTGATGCTTGCACCGTCAACTAACTGTCCCACAAACAAACTGAAAGCCAGCGTTGTGTGTTTATTTCCATTTTACAGTTGTTTGGCTCAAAATTTACAGAAGTGTTATAGACTTTAGAAGTGAATGGTATTCTGATTTGATTTGGTGTTGTGCTCTGCATCATGCTTTTGGCATAATGACCATCACTGTAAAGAGAAGAGTATCTGTGCATCACCTCTGAGTAGTTCCTTTTTGTTTTTATGGCCTTTTGAAATCGATTCGCCATGCAGCACTCTCCACTCTGCTGTTCAGTGTACATGACGATGATGATGATATTGCATATATTCAGGAGGCTGCAATTGGACAAACACTTTAATACTCTCTCATACTATTACCTTATTTTATTGTCTAATTTTCATGTCTCTTAAACTGTGTCAGTCTCTGCATCTGCGCCCGTCCTTTTTGTTATCAACTCTCTTCTCTCTACATCACTCCACCTCCCCTCCTTTTATCGGCTCTCTCTACATCAACTCTCTCTCTCTCTCTCTCTCTCTCTTCCTTTGCATCTCACTCTCTCCACTCCTCTCGCACTCTCTCTCACTTCCTCATTCTCCCTCCCTCTCTATCTCCCCCTCTCTCTCTGCTGTTTTGATAGTGACGCAGTTATCAGGCTGTCAATTCTAATCTTGTCTTGCCAGTGCAGTGCTGCCCATTCAGAATTACAGCTACCCCCCTCCTCCCTATCTGTCTCCCCACATCCACCACCCCACAGACAACAGAAATGCTGATGGGATGAGCAGGCTGAGGCTGACACTATAGTTCAGAGTTTTGCTAGTAAACTATAAACCTGTGTACAAAATATATTTAGACTCCACTGCTGTGTACAGGACATGGTGGTCTTACCTAGCAACAGCTGCGTGCTGTTTTTGGCAGTTTCTACTTTGTGGTTTTTAAATTGTTGCTGAAGTTAATTTGTTTTTCAGCATCAGTCTCAATCTCTTCTGCCATATTGTGCAGAGAAGAGCAGCATCCATTAACTAAAGAGAAAATTATATTTTGTTCTAAGGCTGTCAAATGATTCACTTTTGAAATTGCTATTAATCACAGAATTTCAATAGTTAATTGAGATTAATCACATTTTTAATCACATTTTCAATTCCATTATTTTTTTTACATTTGAATATTGACAAGGTAAAGCAATTCTTACCAGACTGTCTTGATAAGGAATCAAATTACAGCAAAAACTGCATTGGACGTGCAGTGGCATGTCTGTAGAGGGGAGACTAATGGGTATCCATAGAACCCATTTTCATTCAGATATCTTGAGGTCAGAGGTCAAGGGACATCTGTGAAATGTCCATGTCATTTTTACAATGCCAAAATATAGCCTAAATTTGGAGCGTTAAGGTTAGCATGTTGTAGTTGTTACAGCTGGATTCATTGGGTCTTCTAGTTTCATATGATATCAGTATGATCACTCTAGTTTAAAAATCAGTCCGGTATGGCCTCTTAAAGGCAGGACTGTCCGCCAGCGATTAACGCGATTTAAAAAAATAAACGCACTGTGTACGGACCTTAATGCGATTAACGCGTTAAGGCAGGCAGCCCTATTTTGTACCTTTTATACCTCACATTGACCATCAATGATTTTTTTACACAGACCAAAATGTATAAGGTGCACTAAGTTCAAAACTGTCATGTGCCAAAAGCTATTTGCTCAGGTTCAAGATGTCGTTTAGTTTATCTTTAATTAGAAAGCTTGTTTAAATTAAAATGATGCTTATTTTTTTTTAAAAAAAAGATTATTAAGGCAGGGTTTTTGGCTGCTTGTGTTCGGACATCTAACATTTTAGGTTTGTTTGTTTTTTGCTAAAACCCCAGTCAGTGTGTCAGATTTAGTGGTATCTAGTGGTGAGGTTGCAGATTGCAGCCATTTTAAACTTGTCCCCCTGTGCAAAGTGAGTAGCAGAACTACAGTGGCAGATGCAAAAACTGTCAGTGTGCAGTTTATCAATGCAATGCATATGCTATCCTGTTAATCTATCTTCTTTGCTGCTTTTTATCCAAAATGTTTGGGTTTGCCCACAAGCTATGACAGTTGGACCGCACCAGAGACTGACGCATGTACTAACAGTCACAGTTTTAAACATGTGGTTAACATTGTGTAACAGTCACAGAAATAAGATCAAAGTATTTAGTGTGGTTTAAATCAAGTACGTTTCTTAAATTATGTAGCTTACATAATGTGATGTAGGCCTCAATATGTGATAATGATAAATAAATCAGCCTGAATTTTTTAAAAATGGCCCTTATTATTATGTCCTCAAAGTTTTAAAAATCACTAATAGCCAAATTCCAGAGTTATTTGACCCTTTGTTCATGTGCACGAGCTAGAGACTGAGCAGTTTGGAGGCGGGAATAAAGAAAACGCTACTTTGCTTGTGGATGATCTGGATAATATTATACTTGGAAGTAAAACATTTTTTTTTTGCTTCATGCACCATATGAATGAGAAAGGGGAAAGATGGTTGATTTTTCCTGTGGATATCTGGCCAAAGGTGACAAAATTACATCATGTCACATTATGATATCTCCAGCACAACTACAGCTACACAGGACAGGAGATAAACCTCCAACAGCCTAAAATACGAATGGTAAACTTCAGGATCTGCTGTCGACACATCAGAATCAAAGAGCTACTTTACAGACTCACCATTTTGCATTGACAGTCACACGGGTAGAAATCCATTGGAGAAGAGGACCAGATACCAATCTTTCCTCTGACAGTATCAGAAAATAGTCCAGAATGCAATGCAGCCACAAGATGTTCAGTTATGAATAAGGGATGTGACTCTCTCTCCTTTTTTCCCCTCAACTGACAACAACAGCTGTCATAATCATTACTGTTCTGCACCTGCATGAGAAAAATGATGAAAACAAGCTTGATATTGTATAGTGGATATGTGGTGGGTATTTGTTTATCCACCAGCAATAATTTGTAAAGCCAGCAAGTAAAATCACTGTGATGAATATAATTTTGATGGAAGAAAAGAGGGAAAAAAGTAACCACTGGTTCCAATATTTGAGTAATTGTATCCACATAATAGCCAGTATCAGATATGCAATTTTTCTGGTCATGTAAACTCCACAGAGCCACTATGACAAAGAATATCATTTCATACAAAGAAACTAAATATTAATCTTCAGAAATCTGCTATCAGCAATCAAAAAATCTGTCCATAGGGTATTAAAAAAATGTTACAAAAGAGTTCTCTAATTTAGCTTAAAAATAAGGTCACTGTAAAACAGAAGTTGACCTGAAAACTAGTTTAAGGTCCGGTGTGTAGGATTTAGTGGCATCTAGTGGTGAGGCTGCAGAACTGAAATTTGTCCTGTTATAAAATAAAGCGCTAGAGAGTCCCAAAAGGGCCAAGTATGGGCGTTTGGTGGGTGGATGAGTCCAATGAACTCCCAACTTTCACCCAGTGGAGCCCAGTGTTTGTCAAATCATGATGTTGTTCTCTAAACCTAACCACATGCTTTTGTTGCACAAGGAAATTAACGTCAAACAAAAGTGTTTTACTTACATCGTAAATTTATTTTGAAAAAGCCTGTGTGCCTGCAACAAGCAGAAATTGCATTTCCTTTAAAAATTGTATTTTGAAAGATCATAATGCAGTAGGGTACCTACTGCGTCATATTTAGACGTGAATGTCCACAGACAAAGCTGCAATATTTGATGATTTGGGATGACAAAATTTGGAATATTATGGCAAATGGACCTGTACAACACTTTTATAGTAATTTTTGACCACTCAAAAGAGCTTTCACTCTACAAGTCACATTCAGCCATTCATACACTGGTGTCAGAGGCTACCGAAAAAGGTGCCACCTGCTACTCAGTAATCAGTCACATACACACTCACACACTTATGGGGCAGTTATCAGGAGCATTTTGGGTTCAGTATATTGCCCAAGGATACTTCAGGAGCCAGGGATTAAACCCCCAACCCTGTGATTAGAGAACAACTCACCCTACCTCTGAGCCACAGCTGGCCCTATTATATGTCTACCACTAAATCCTACACACTGGATCTTTAAAAAAAAGAGCACTTGTATAAGCAGTAAAACTTGATAAAGGAGCTGAAAACAAGATGATTTATCTCTTTAGTATGATCAATATTATGGCCTCTAGTTCCCACATATAGATGCCCAGCAGAGATTCCAACTCGCTTTCCACATGAAACAATAAACAGATGAGTGTTGAGTTGTATTATTTACCATGTTTGAATGTTGATGGTTGTTGGTTGATTTTCGTGGTCCAGTCTGAAGACAATAGTGATGATAATCCAAAAATATCTACATTTAACAACATAAAACTTGAAACAAACAAAGCAGTTGAAAAACTGTGTGCTGGTGTCCTCTTGAGCTGAATACCTTACTAATTGATGACACCTGGGACACTGTCCTAATTATCCCAAGTCCATATGTGAGTCAAGGCTTCAAAATAAGAGCACTTACAAAAATAAAAGTGGAAAAAAAATCTACTTCTCACCTAACCATCTGTGTAAACTAAGTCATAGATAAAAAACATATAAACAAAAATGGCTCCTACAATGAAGGTTATAATCCTTGCTCATATTCACTGTAGATATGTTAAATATATCATATTTATGATGTTATGATATACATTGTTTTGCTTCTTAAAACGGGGACATTTGAGAGTTGTGTGTGACAGTCAACTCTTAAGAAAATGTTAAGTAAAATCAAGGCAAGTTTAGGATGCCCGGTGGCTCAGTTGGTAAAACAGGTGCCCTATGTGGAGAGGTGGTATCCTTGTCCCATTGCTGCATGTCGTCCTCTCTCTCTCCCCCTTTCACGCTACATCTGTCCTATCTAATAAAGGCAATAAAAGCACCAAAAAGTACACCCCCCCCCCCCCCCCCCCAAACACAAAAAACAAGACAAGCTTTCCTTTGATATTTTTTTAATTGGCCTTTCACCATAAAGTTCACACCCACTCTTTTTTTTCTATCAAAGGTCTTCTGGGAAATGTAGGGCAACCACTGACAGATATATGTTGATAAGATGGGCTGAGAGAAAATGAGAGCAAATTAAAAACTCCAGATTGATTATGTATCTAACAGTATCTAAGGGTGCTTTTTCCCCCTCTTCTGCATGTTGAGCCATCTGTATTCTTTTCAGTTTGTCAGTTTCATTGATATTTCATCTGGCATCCTATAAGTTCACAAACATGAATCTTGAACAATAGGAGAGGAAAATAGATAAAGAAATGAAATAATATGCCCCTTGTTCTCCTGGCTGATTGCATGTAGCTGTGAGCTGTTGTGTGTCATCGCTCTTTCCTTTGTATGAATACATGTGAATTTTCCTGCTGATTATTTAGCCTTCTTTTTTTCCCTATTTTGTCATTCCATTAGCTCTACCTTCAGTTTATTCTATTTTCACTTCAAAGGCTTGAGTGGAACAGATGTCGTTTCAAATGCCTGTCTTCTGCCTCATTGCCTAAAAGTGAGGGATGATTATTTTTTAATGAAACCAGGCGTACTCGCACAAAAAAAATGAATATTACCTGTAAGCTGTGAAATAGACAAGCAATACTTTCGCATCACCCTGAATGAGAACATCCATTCATTTCCACACACCACAAAAGCCATTTTGAAGTTTTTCTTTAGCTGCCAAATGTGCTCTGGACCTTGAATTTTGATTAGTTTAATTTCATGCTGTGTAGAATACAGTGTGTTGTTTGGCTGCGAATGCTTTGCTGAAACAATGCGATTTTCAAAGGCAGTCATTTCCCGTTTTCCAATTGACAGTTAAAGGCGAAAACATGGCTGTTGCTTAATCCCGTGATAAGTATGCATTAGATGGATGTGAACGTCTTTAAATGTCCTCAAGTTGCTGTTTGATACTCACGCAGGGACAAATCTTTTTCATGGTTTGTTCTCCCCCCTGCTGAGTTTTAACACTGAAACCCAGGATCAGTGGATTATGAAAGGGAACGTTCAAAGCTGTTTAAAATTTCTAAAATGCAACCTGATGAAATAGGAACTTGGCCTTGGAGATGGGCTGCCTTTGCCAAAAAAAAAAAGAAAAAAAAGCTCCCTTCACTCAAAGCAACATTTGAGTAACTCTTCATAACTCCTCGACTGTAAATAGCGCACATAAATATCCTTCATTTGACATAACACCAATGTAAATCATTATATATTCAGTATGTCATTATATCTTCTATTATATTTGTGGAAATTGGATTGTTATTTCCTGCCTTTATAGCAACTGCGAAATCAGGTTAACTGATGTTCCACTGATACTAATGGCAACATCAAGCCATCACTTCTTCCTCGCCATCCTCCCTCAGCTGCACCTCCTCTCTCTCTCTCTCTTTTTCCTTATCTCTCTCTCTCTCCCCACTCCCTTCCTCTCCCTCTTTCTCCCATGCTTGATGTGTTCTCTCCTCAGCAAAGAAGGCAATTTCCATATAGAATCACAACCAGGATCAGGTGACCTGGATTTGACTCCCCGTCAAAGCCCTGCACAGAAAATGAAAAATGTATTCATGTGTATTGGATCGAGTACATCACACAGATGTGAGCCGTTTTTGCCTCCTGAAAATGGAGTGAGATTGCAGTGTGTTATTGTTGACAAACCAACTGGGTACATCCTATAAAAAATATCGATTTAATCCTTTTTTTATAGCATCCTCCAAAAGTGGAGTTGAATACTTTGTGATCTACATGAAAGAGACAAAATAAAGATCGAAAGGAAATCCAAAAAAATGTTCATGACTAAAACGATTTAACCACTGATAAAATAGTAATGTCAGATTTTAATTAGCCTGCTATCCCATGTTTGCCCCCCCCCCCAACACCCCAGAGGCTAACCTGTCTGACTGACATCCTGTTAGTCTTCATTCATCCATGTCCGTAAATTGATCTATTTTCTCTTCTCAGAACAAGCTGTGGCTGCTCTTCGCAGAACTCTGCTGCTTTTTCTCTGTTAATCTAATGCTCCGTTTGGCTATTTCAATGAGCGTCATGTGCACAGTGGTTAATGCTGAGGTTTTAAACATATTTAACCTTGCAAAAATCTAGAGTGCCTTATCTACTAAGTGCTTCATGCCCAATAAATACACTGCATACTGAAATACTCCTCAGGTTCTGTGGAAGCTGCAGCAAAAGAGTTATTTTCATCAACTGATTTATGACCAGCAATGTCTTTGTCTCTTTTCTCTCTCCCTCCCTCTCCATCCCTCTTTCTGCCTCCAGATAAGCAGTGAGAAGCGAGCCTCAGCGGAAATGATGAAGCCCAAACCCAAACCTCAAAAGAAGAAGAAGAAGAAGGACCCAAACGAGCCGCAGAAACCTGTGTCGGCCTACGCGCTCTTCTTCAGAGACACCCAGGCGGCCATCAAGGGCCAAAATCCCAATGCTACCTTTGGGGACGTCTCCAAGATCGTGGCCTCCATGTGGGACAGCCTAGGAGAGGAACAGAAGCAGGTACGAAACATGTCTGAGTACCTGAAAAGTGAAAATAAATAGTTCTAATTTGGAGGTGAACTGTCTCTTTAAATGGAAAGACTACTATCACCTCACATGTAAAACATTTTTGCACAAATACGTTCTATTTTTACACAGAAAGTGTTTGATATCTAAAGGAACCAGTGCATGTGCACATGCATCCACACGCACTCTCTCACACATACTACAGTCTCATGCACACATTCTGGTCCAGCCAGTAGATGGCATGTGTGCTGCAGCAGGCGAGCAGCCTTTCCCTGGCATTATGTGCTGTGTAATTACCAGAACATTGCTGTGAGATACAGCTCACCTTAATGAGCTAGTTCTTCTCTTTCTAAAGATAATCCATCCGTTTATCCCAACTCCCCTGACTCTCATAAAAATGATTTTCTTTCTAAATTTAATTCAAGCAAAGGGGAGGAGGGGTGAGGGTGGGGGGGGGGGGGGTGGTGTGTGTGTGTGTGGAGGTGGGGATGGGGGGGGGGGGGGGGGGGTTGTGCTGCAGCAGCAGCTGTAAAACAGTCTGAACTAACAAAGTTGGACATTTTACAAGCAAGAAATGGTCAATATGAAACAAATATAATTGCACCTAGGGAGATTTCAGCAGTTTAGACCAGGTATTTTATCCAGTATCTAGATCACTCATACCTACATGCACATGCACACCTTCAAAAACAAACATTCAGATATAAATACACACAGAGACACAATGCCTCAATGGTGTTCTGCTTGTTTCCAAATTTCACAATGCTAAGGCCTCTCCTGAGTTTTTCTCAGCAGTGTAGTGTCTATCAAAAAGGGTTTTCCAAAAATATAGTGGAAAAAAGTGAAAACCATCCTCTTTGCCAAAACAAAACTCCCACAATGCTCCAGGCACAGGTACGGTCCACACTTCCTGTGTCCCTCCAGCCTCCAGAGCTGATGCCTCCACACCATGCATCTTCATTGGCCCTCTGACAAGCAGGGATGTGTGAAGTTCTCATTTCCACTCTCTTTATTTATATCTCTCGCCTGCTATTTTGATCCTGCCTAGAATACAGAATTAGTGATCCCCCCCCTCACTTTTGCCTCGTCCTTGGATTTAGCTGAGGGCATCTCGGCTATCCAGGAAGAATCCTCTATTGTTTTTGTAGCTATTTAACGTCATCTACAGCTCAGCAGTAATAGGTAGGAAATGTTAATGATGGTGGAGTTATAGGAGGTCATGGTGTTTTGTGTGATGGGTGTGTCTCTTGGGATGTGGAAGGTTTACTTTTCAAAAACGATACCGTGTAAAGACAGTATTCTAGTATTCTATTTTAGACGCCATGTATTTAAAAGTACCATGATTTCTAAACTTTTTCATCTAGGTGTGGAGCATCTGTTCTGTGTCATGCACATCAAGCACACCGAAACATTTATCTACATCCACCATTTTTCTACAGTAGTCCAGACAGCCGTCATAGTTCGCAGCTGCTCTGCAATGAGCTGCGTTTAAAAACACAATTTTTTTCAAACATGAAAACATGAATTTATTCAGTGCTCTTACTGGTGTAATCACCTTGTTTTGGAGAGGAAGAGACATAACAAAGACGAAAAAGCGTTAGCACACATCAGCAAATGCTGGGCCAGAAGCCTCCTGTGACAAGTCAAACAGCGATAAAGAAACAGATTTTTTTTTAAATGTGAAACTGCTTTATTCTGTTTTTTTTTTTTTGTTTGGTTGGTTGTTTTTTTTGTTTTTTTAGGAGGAGACCTCTATGGATAGTTAAGTTCCTGGTAAAAAAAAAAAATGTTCTTTCTTAATTCTAAACAGGAGAATTATCAGCTGGTTGCAATCTGCAATCCTCACTGCTGGATGGCAGTAAATCAGCCTAAATCTTACAATACAATTTTTTAAATCAAAATTTCGCAGTTTTACTTATTTTATTTTATTCAAGCAAAATTGTTGTACTTTGTTGTTTTTTTTAGACAAAATTTAACATTTGAGAAGTCTGGCTTCCTTGCCTAAATGAAATGGGGGTTTTGTTGAAAAACAAACAAAAAAAAATCCCTAAGGGTAAAGTATTCATAAAATTTTGGTATAGTGTCAGTGCTCACATCAGCATGAGTATCAAAAACATGTCAATATCCAGCCGTACATAAAAAATACAATGCATACATGCTTTCGACTGACAATCATACTTCTCTCTCCTTTCTGTTTTGCATAATAGACATGATTTTGCCTATAGCTGTTATAGCTGATAGCCCCATTTTCAAACACTACATCCCACACAGACAATACCTGGAAAAAAACCCTGCAAAAACACACATCCATGTGCGCTCATAAGCCCACATTCTTTATGCAAACACACCGAGTTCATTCAAACACTGCAGCAGCAGTTGGTTGTATGACAACAGACGTTTGTGTATCGCACTAACAATACGGAAGGCAGTTTCAAACAAAACTCATACACGGGCAGGAATCGCATCCTAATGTGCCAAATGACAACAACCATTGTGGTGTATCACTAATGTCAGTATGCTGATAGGAGTGTTATTGTGGAGCTAAAAGGAGAGAGAGAAGTTCCAGTTCATTTCTCTAGGTGGATTGGAATGGAAATGATGTGTTGCTACGATAGATGGAGACACATTGAGATGAGGGAGTTTTAGTGCTGTGATGAGGAAATAGAGGTGTTCTGTACCATTGGCTCTGATGGAAAGGGGAACATTAAGGCCGTGTGTGTGTGCTTGTGTGTGTGTGTGATGTGTTTAAGGAAGTGTTAGATAAAAAGTATGTGCGTTGAGAGACAGACATGTGTGTGTGCACATTTATGAGCATGTCAACCTCTCCTCTCACCCAAAGCCTCTCGTTTTGATTTTCTCTCTCTCTCTCGCTCTCTCTTTGCAGGGGTACAAGAGGAAAACCGAGGCGGCTAAGAAAGAGTACCTGAAAGCCTTGGCCGCGTACCGAGCCAGTCTGGTTTCCAAGGTAACGCTTATGACACACAGGCCCTGGCTAAGACTGATGATGGATTGGATGGAAAATCCCTGTTAATGGTCTAGGCGGGGCTTCCTTGGGATGAGGTGGTAGTGGTGGTGGAGAAGGTGGGGGCATGTGATGCAAAAGAGCAAGCCGTATTCGGAACAATACCTGATTTCCATAGGGTGCAGATGTCGGGGGGTTGGGGATTGTAGTTGGTATGGTGATATATTTGGGGGAGGGGTCAGCGCAAGCATATGGCCAAAATATCTATGGAGGATAGAAAATGATTGCTCCCTCATGTGCGATACATAACATCGCTTTCATATGTATCAATAGAAAATGCAAACCCTAAATTTACACCGACAGACACCTGTGTCATGCTTTAGATCACCCTCCGTCCCGTCATATAGGACAGGAAGTACATCCAAATCAACGCTAGCAATCATATCACTTTGCTGCTGTTTACACCTTCCTGCTAATTCAGATCTATGACATCCTTTTTGCCCAGTGAATGATGGCGTCTTGTATGCACTAGCATGGTAGCACTGGGAATAAAGAAAGGCAAGGAGGAGGGCTGTGGATTGCATTGTTTAGTGCCGTCTTGTATTAACAACACACAATGTAGTGTGGGGAAGATTCCTTTTGTCATTCCATTTGTTCTGCAGGCAAACAGCCTCATTTCTCTGGCCTCGCTCCTGCATATATGTGTGTGTGAGTGTGAATGTGTGTGTGTGTCTCTCTGCTTTTCCCATCTATCTGTCAAGGTGTCTATTGATCATTACCCCAGCCCCAGCTCTATTCATACAAATGGGCTCCATTACCTTCTAATCAACACTGATGGCTGGAGATGAGTATTCTGACAGCTCATCATAGGCGCCTGCAGAGGGCGGGGTGGAGGTGGAGGTGGGGTATTTTGTAGGTGCTGCACCTGCTCAGAGTGATACTGTCCAAAACAAGAAAGGTCAAGTTTGGGTGATTTTGGTGGTGTTTTCCTGTAAATAACTGAGTCAATTTGACCCTGTTTCTCCATCTGTCATGTGTGTGTGTGTGTGTGTGTGTGAGAGAGATAAGCGGTGCAAAAAAAGTAGAGAAAACTGTCAGGCCGACGATAGACTGAAAATTAAGTATCTGCAGTCTCATCAAGTGAGCATCAATATTCTGAAAAACTTTATTGTTAAGGGCTTTGAGGGTCAACTGTCCTGTTGACAGCTGCACCAAGCAAACAAGAAACATGCGTTCACTCTGTCAGCTGCTTCACTCTGTAGAGAACTTGCTGGTGAGAATTTTGACAGAATCAAGCAGAGGTGAAGAAGGCAGGAAATGTTTAAGGGAAATTCCTCTGCTAGTTCTCAATCAGGGTGTTATTTACATATGTTGTTCAATTATGGCTTTTCATCATGATAACATTTAACTCAACTCTCAAATGGAAATGTGTCAAAATCTGAAAGGAAATGTTGAACATAACAAACTTACTTTCTTGCTGAGATTAAGATAAGATCAAAACCACTCCCATGTCTGTGTAGCTGAAGCCCTTTTTACACAGAGATCTCCTCAAAATCCCAAAGACAATGACAACCTGGCAACTGAATGGAGGAAACACTGGGCTTTAAATGCACAAGGGCTGATTACTAATTACATACAGGTGACTGAAACAAGACACACGTTAAAAACACTAGGCAATCAAAAAAAGGGGGATAACTCAGAAAGGAAAAGTTTCACTAAACACATACGAAAAAAACAGGAAGTGAACACAACCACATGAACAGACACTTGACAGAATATCACACTTTAACTCAATTAGTATTCTAATAGATATTTGTACTTTCAGTCAAGTATGGTTTCCAGGCTCTACATCCACCACTGCTTCCCATAATCTTATCCCTTTTACATAGACATCATTTTGGCGAGTCCAATAAACAGTAAAGACAAAGAGCAGTCCCTTGGAAATCCCTGCCATTTAGAAACAGCAAAATGATTATTTTTCAACTTGGCTGCTGTAAAATATTAAGAGTAAAGTTGACAAGTAATAGAATTTGCCTTTAAGATACAGGCCAGGGTTTCAGTTTTGTTTTAAGTGTAATGGATGTTGCTATTAAAAAAAAAGATGTGATCACAGCTTGTTTAACAATGATTGATGTGATGATGATTTTCTTGTAATTAATTGAAAGTTAGTTAGCTCATTTAAATTCTGATTTATTCCTCCACAGACATACAATGACCCTGAACCAAAAAGTGCCCAGCAGACCAGCCAGCCCTCCCACCTGCTGCCCCCAAAGCAGCCTCTGTACAGCGTGCCCCCACAGCCCTCCTCACCCTACCTGGGCCCGCCGGGCTCCTTCCCCCTGTCAGACCTCCAGAGCTACGCAGGGCCGCCCCGCCACACCCTGGCCCAGACCCTCAGCCAATCCCAGATGCTGCCGCCCAGCATGAGTGCCTCTCCCCCAGCTCCCTTCCAGATCAGCCCACCTCTGCACCCCCACGCCCAACTCTCCCTGCATCAGAGCTCCCTGCTCAACCAGCCAATCCGCATGCAGCAGTCACAGCCAATCATCTCACACCAAATGGGGCTCCAGGCACCTCTGCATTCCCCTCCTCTCAGCCAACAGGTTAGTCTAGCCATCATTAAAATGAAACATGAATATGATGACATAATCATAGAATGTATGCAGAATGTATATTGTCACCCGTAATCACTAATTATTTTTTTGCTAATTACTGATGTTTATTTATTACACTTAAAAGCATTGTGTTTTTTTTAAATAGAACCTTGGGGTGTAATAATTTTCTGACTATGATTCAAATTTAATGTTATCCAATAATTTTAATCAGCTTCTGGGGAAAAAAAAAACAAAAACTCTCAGCTCAGTCTAATGATGTTGTATAACAGGCCTCAGTCAGACATTTAGCATGTATATTAAAAACAACAAAACACAGTCTGCTAGAATATGTTTTAAAACTTTACTTTTTTCACTAATTTAATGGCAAAAAACTACTGTCTACTTTCCCTCTGAGAGCATAATGTCTCCAGTCTGGCAGGGGGGTTGTCACAGTGGTGTAAGAAGAGTGATATCAAGACCCATTTTAACCAAGCTATAAGAGTAAATGTGGAAAGAAAAAAGAGCTGTTTCTGTTTCCCACTCACTAAGCTCAGGAGCAGCTGATAAAGACCACTGACAACATTTGGCCTCATACAGTATCATGGCTCAGCAAACTCTAATGGCTGGTCATCTCAAAGCTAGAGCAATATAACCTCTTTTCCTATCTCCTCTCCCTCTTCTCCGATCTACAGGGATTCTCCCACATTCAGGCTGATTACCAGAACAGTGTCGGGAGCTCACAGTCTCCAGGGGCCCCTAACCCAGTGCACGGCCAGAACCCTGACTGGGACAGCGAGTACTGCAACAGGGACTGTGGACCCAACCACTGCGGGTGAGCGCAGAGCATGTTGTGTTATGGTTGTAGTGAATGTTGTGTGATGAATGTAATGGTTAACAAGAAGAAATCAAATCGAGTTAGTCATGTAGGGAGGCCCATTTCTGCCAGTGTGATAAAATAAAAAAGATACTATATAAACTATAATAATCTCAAATGAATTAGAAACTCTCTGATATAAATATTGCCTTAATATCTTTAATCACAGTCATTATTTTGAGCAAGTTCATCATTATTCTGAAATGCTCATTCAGTATTTTTGACATATTATAACATTGTTTTCAGTTAAGCGAGTCACTTTTACCATAAGTTTTACAATATTTTAAAACAGGAAGTCAATATTTTGAGACACTACCTCATTATTTTTTAGATAAATGAGTCTTTCTAATTAGTTTCTAATTAGTTATTAATTATTTTGAGGTACCAGCTCGGTATTTTGAGATAATTTAGTCATTGTTTTAGAAAGTTTGTTATTTTATTATAACTCTGATATACAATATCATTATTTTGATATACTAACTTAAAGATTTGAGATAATAGCTTGTTAACTAAACTTGAGAAAATTTCTCAATATTTTGAGATTCTAAATAATTATATTGAGATAGTTTCCCTTTACTTATGGCTCCCATGATCTTTTTAGTTTTTCATCACACTGGTGGAAATGGACTTCCATTTCCATGAAAAGAATAAAAATGACCTGGCGTCTGTAAATCCAGGACATTTGATTGTTGAGAATATTAAGTAGTTGTCTGACAGTTACTCATTTTCCAAATGAGTTGCTCTAAACCACTTCACTTTCACACTTGGAGACTCAGACAGTATTAATCATAAACTGCGATTTCTCTGTTAAAGCAAAGCATCTCCTTGAAATTGAAATGAGTAATGCAGCAGTAGAACAATGCTATTACCGAGCTTGGAAAAAGTGTGACATCCAATTAAGTTTCCCTGTGTTTCGCTCAGCAAACATTGCCTTATTGAATCAAGCTATTCAAGCAGGTACAAGGGGAATGTTGTTTTGTCTCACACCTGAAACTCGGTGTTGCTATTCCGAGACGCAGGAGAGCTGGAAGTCAGTATCTCCTGTATTTAGAGCTGATTCATCTGTATGTCAAATGGGATCACGCCTGGGTCAAATCATGTTTGATGCTCTTTGAAGTCGATTGAGTCTTTGCTTAAACCTTTTCCCTCAGTGTCAGATCATAGTAGTTTTGAGTTTTGGAGCGTACTGAATTATTTCCAGTGTGTCAGTGAAGATAACTGGAGAACAGACTTTTTATTTTGACATTTCGAGTACCAAGCGATCTGCAAATTCTGAGTTTTGTCTTTTTCTTTATACTGATTGATGTCTGTTGTTTGTCGACAGCTTTAATGTTTCGGAGCAGCTTTCTTAGCCAGGTCTTCCTTGAAATAGATTTCATCATTTCACTGGGATTTCCTTGTGAGATGTATGATAAACAGAAATACATGTCTTCAGGTTAGGTTTGGGTTAGGGTTAAGATTGTCTTCGCACGTATCCAGACATACATTAATGCAGTTTCCTTTTCCACAGCAGTGGCATGGGAGCTCGGGACAAGCCTCTCTACCTCACTTGAAGTTGAAAGACCTCCAAATGTCAGACTCCAGGGAGCTTTCCACCATAACAACAACGTCATCGATGTATCTGCTTCTACACCATTTGGTTTTTCTTTTCTATTTTTTGTGACGGATTTCGAAAATCCCAAAGACTGCTACAGTAACTTCACCTATTTGCCAAGCACTTAGATCGGCCAGAAGCCCGAGGCACTTCTCTTGCTTTTTTTTTCCCTATCACTGAACTTTTCCCTTTTTTTTTTTTTTTTTTTTTTTTTTCTTTTTTTGCGGGGGCAGTGAGTTTTAAGCTCATGCCAACATACTGGAAATGAAGACCAAAAAAAAAAGTCTTCTCATTTTGTTTTGAATTTTTTAAAGATGCTCTCTCTCCCCTCTCCACTCCATTACTCTGTGTTTGCCATGGACTGCCCTCATTGGGGAGGTGAAATGCTCTAAGCATACTCAAAGCGTAGGGGTCTTGGGTAGAAAAGCGAATGCAGGAAACTAGAATATAGTCACCTCAGCAGGGGTGGATGTACTTCAGGACAGACTGAAACACCCCAACTGAGTAAAAGCAAATTATAATGAAGATAGTCACACTTAAGACATTTGTAAATCATCCTCGCCCCTAGTAAAGGACTCCCTCCTTTCCTTTTTTTTCTCACAGAGTGATTGTAAATATCACCAAAATGGATCCCTCTTATGTGTGTATTTAGCTGCAGTCCCTTGCTTTCTTTTTTTTAAACATTCTTTTCGTTTGGTTATGTGATTTTCGTGCAGGCGGATTCAGTGAGGGAATACACACACTAAAAGTTGTGTTGAAACTGTGTTCACTGGTCTTGTTTCTCTCCAAACAAGAGAGAAATGCATAGACTGTAAAAACGCTCCATTTCCTCCTCAACTGGCGGAGCTCTGATAGAGAGTGTCGCTCTCTTCACATGGCCTCAGGACGTTACAGAACTGTAGAGGTCAAAGGTTGATACCTCTCCTTTTAGCTCCTCCTCTTATTGGTCAATAAGGGCCGCCTCCACCTGTAACCCTGCCCACCTACCCGTAGTCCTGACACCACTTGTACAGGTGAATAAAAAAAAAAAGTTGCTAAATGTGAAATGTTACTAAATAAAAAAAAACATAACAGTGGGTTTTAAAGTTTTTGACTAGTTTTATTAGGTGTTTTAGAATTGTGTTGAACTCATCTTTATCATTTTTTGTGAAGAAAAAAGAATCTGAAGATATTTTGTTTTTTCACTGTAGCAGGATTTGCGTTTCGGAGGAACATTCATGGGGGTAGATATTTTAAGTTTGTGTATAAACCTGCCAAATGTATTTCTTTAATTTGTAAAGCCAGTGATGAGAAAACCCATTTTGTTTTGTTGAATATCATATGTTTTACAATATGGTCATTCTATTTAATTTGGTTGCAGGTTTCACATCTATTTATGAATGATATGAAGTAACATTTTGGCTTATTTTCATCAGGGTGCATTATTATTATTATTATTATTATTATTATCATTATTATTAATAATATTAATATTGAATTAGAATAAGAAATATTTTTTCAGAAATTGTTGTTGGTGCAATACCAGTGTACCAGCATTAGATTCATTTTGTGTCACAAATACTTCTTTTGTTTTCTTTTGTCTGTAATAAAATGTTTAAAGTGGAGAAACTGATGTGCATGTCTCTATTCTATTTTATCATTTTTTGGTTTTTTTTTACATTGCTAAGTCTCTACACAGTCATTAGTAATGTTATGAGTAGCACCTGATAGCTGCAGCTGCCTATAAACAGAACTCTGCATTCGCCTGCTTGTGTCTGAGGTTAATGAGGAGAATTATCTTTGATGTCGTAGGAAAGTTAATGCGACTGCCGTCACGTGGCTCATTAGGTGTGGAGCTTAGGCTCCACAGTATGGCTTTTAATGAACTTTAACCCTTTCTACACTTTTTTCTTTTTCTTTTCATAAAAGCAGACATGATCAATATAATATATCAAGCAACATTTTTCTGCCCGCTGGTCGTGATTTCTGGTAAAGGTGTGATGATGAAACCTAGAATTGATGCAGCAGTACACGGTCTTTCAGAGAAGTACCTGAGAAGAAAAATAGGACTGCCTTTTACTTATGAATTTCACAGTTGGATTAAAGGTAGAATAGAAATGGAATCTATCATCACTCCCCCTCCTCTCTCTCTCTCTCTCTCTCTCTCTCTCTCTCTCTCTCTCTCTCCTTGTTGGTGATGGCGATGATGCAGTGCCCCCTAGAGCTGATTCATAAAACTGATTGTTTTTCAGGTCAAACTAACCTGAAAACAATCAGTTCACTACAGCTCCATGGCTTCACCGAGACTGTTGATGACCTGTAATACTGATGTGTTTTATTGACAATAAAGGACATATAAAGGCCCTCACCTCATGAGCATGCTCTTAGCGCTAAGTAGCCATGAGATATTAAAAGCTTTGTAAATAATGACCCTCTTGAGTGCCTCAGATTTCTTTAACAATCCCTAAAAGCTCTTGCCTAAAAGCCTTACCTCTCAACTACGTTTTTTCTGGGCAGCTTCCACATGTGAACATGTTTAACTGAGTGTGTACAAAAAAGATGGCATTGCTCTCAACAAAAGTACAATGTTCTAAACCATTAAATACACATAAGAAATTACATTTGTGAACAGTTAGGAGCAATATTATCATTTAAATGCCAACAAAAGAGGGAAAAGTGGAAGATTTCACACTGTATAATCCTTTAAATACAGATGTTTTACACTGAATTACTGTTATGGCTGATTATAGCTGTATGACAGTAATAAGGAGGCATGGACCTCTCTGGTATTTCACCATGTCTTATTGATGTTCCTCTATTGCCATCTGCTGGTGACATCTAGTGCAGATGGTGAGTCTGGTTCCAATATCGAAAACAATTAAACCTATAACATCTACACTGTAAATATTTGTAATTTTGCAATATGATAGATGTATAAGGAGAAAATTCAAGTGTTTCTTGATCCCAACTGTGGTTATTCTCATTTAAAGGCTGCTCAAGTGTGCAAAGAAAACATTAAGTCTAAGACTGACTCCTGCAACTTTTATAAAGATTTTTTTTTTTAGTTTTTGTGGTATAGATATAGATATATCGATATGTAGTCATAAGTCAGAATACTCACGGGACAAGAGGATTTTATCACCCCACTAGCAGTTTTCCTTTTAGAGTTTTCCTTTATTTATGAAAAATAGATTTTGAAGGCTCACAATTAAATTATGTATAAAGATTGATGATGTGTTTAGGTGTGAAACTGAATCGATCTCACCTCAGTTATATATAATTGAAACTCCATGCAGGTGTAGTTTTTCCCAGCATTATTTCAGATGGCAGAAAGCTGCAGGAAAAAAAAAAGTTTTGTGCAATAGTTATTTACATTTTTAAAAGACATTTAAAACTAGTATATTGCATGTGGACTGCTTATACGTTTTTTTTTTAAATGTATGTCCATGTTGTTTTTTTATGTTTACTTTCTAATAAAATAAAAGTCCTGCAGTCCTGACAATATTAAATTTGACTTTACTTAACTCTATGCACTCATTTATTATTTTACAGTTTTAATGAACTGGTCAAGTCCCTGTATGGTGCCTTCCCTTTTTGCAGAAGGTATCAAAATACTCCATACGTACGTCACTTGTGCAATATTGTCTCCTTGCCCTTCCAATCTCCCATCACTAATATTGTCTCCTGCAGCTGTGATACTGGTTCCATCAGCAGCCATCAGACCCTCTCATTTCCTCTTCAGACGGATATGAACTCTCCTGACAGCACAGGCACCGGCAGCACCATTGTCTGACAGCCAACAAACAAGACAAGACAAACAAGAGAGGACAGAGCATTTCATACAGATCACTACCCAAACACTTGATGGCTGAGATGATACCGCCGTTGCACGACATTTTGAGAAAATCGTGCTTGTAAAACATCCTCATTTGGATAGGAGCTATCTTATGTTTTGGGATTGCTTGTTCTATTAGACAGTGTTATCTGCATAGAGTCTGGGGTTTGGCCATTTGTTAACTGATGCAAGTATATTAGGACACTGTATTTACGCAGCGGTGAGGAATCTGATTTCGACCCTCTGAGGAATACTTCTTTTGTTGGCTTCAGAAAACACACACAGCCAGGCCAGCTTTGAACAAAAATATGTTTATTGTTACATGTACCCGCCATGGTCACTGACATACAACAGCTGCAATAACTGACTTATGGGTACTTTCAATTTTTAAGATTAAAAATATGCTATTAGACTTATTTTTCTCCATAACATTTTCATTAGGCAAATCCCATTAAAGGCATTATCAGTTTATACACACAGTAACACAGAGATACAGTATGTTGTGCATAACATGAAATATATGATGGGGTCTGTAGAAAGCAATTATCTTTATAATCAATCAGTGATTTGTGTAGTTTTTACATCCTTAATTGAATCACTGATATATTAAGTAAAGGGCACATACAGAATTATTTCTGTAACCATTGTACTGTTTATGTTGTGCTTGTAGCTATCTTACTGCTTATGGTAAATAAATCATGAAGTAAAAAAGGTGCATCATGTTCTAGAGTTTGTAATAAACTTTCATATTGACTTACTTTTTTTTAAATTCCGGTGTAAACATTCGATTCTTTAGGGGATTGTTGTCATAGGGTGGTAATTACAGCTGTCCTTTCCTCTCTTTGTACATTTATCTCCACTGTGGTATTTTTAAACTTTGATTCATCATTGTCCAGTTGTTTTTTTGTTTTTTTTTTTGTGATGCTTTGGTCCGATTTCCAGTCAATCTGCCTTTTCCTCAGTCACTTACAGCTTCGTTTATGTTGGAAGAGTGGCACTCATTTTTCAATTTTGTGTCTCCGATCAACATGCATTGTTATCCCATTTACACGGGGCGGCCCCTCCCGAAAATAAATGGAAATAACTGGAGGCCTCTGCGTGGTCCTTTTGAACTTGAGAAGGCATGTTCCCAGTCTTTTTTTTTTTGTTTTTACAATTAATGCACTTTAAATTAAAGCTTTATATTTGAGATTTTTTTGTCTTTTTTATGGAAAAGGACAACCAGCCGATTTGAAGAACAATGAATTGCTTAACATGTAAATACAGACACACAACACGTTGAGGCAGGATTTTTGTAGAACTCAAAATATTAACTGTACCACAAGTAGTCTATGCATATCAGATAATTAGTAATATTAACTTTAAAATAAGATTTAGAAAGTATATCAGTAGCCATGTGATTCCTTTACTCTCATATTGACATAGCTTTCAACTAGCCTATGCACTTCAATGATATAATAGAGTTCCTGAAATTCAGTTGAGGCTTTTGGTTTTGGTGTGCCACCCCAAACTCCCTCTTATACATGCACTGCAAACCTGAAATCATTCAGAATTCAGACAGAGGAGCTGATATAAAGTATAAGTCTGAAATCAGTTAGATTGGACATTGAATGAGCTTCCCATTGAGCACACATGTGAGTACAACGTGTAATTGTCGCAGCAGGCGAGTAGGCGCGTTGACGATGTTTCTATCGCGTGGCTTTGGCAAAATTGTAGGAAAATAAACATTCCACAATGAAGTAGATGGGTCAACACAAAGACAGCAACTCTCTCTAACTGGAGAGACGAGGAGATTTGTAAACTTCTCTTGGTAAGGGCCAAAGCAGAGGTCATCAGACAAATTAAAAGTAGGTCAAGAGACTGTTGTTTATGAACAAATAATGAACCAGTTATGAGACCACGGTGTAATCTGCGTCATGTCCTGCCTCCTGCAAGCTCTAGTTTGTATTTACAAAGTAATAACACCTCTGACAAAGAAAGACTATCTCCTTTTGTGTGCTACACGTGTGAAAAGTAAACCTCAGACGATGTCTGATTCTCCAGACAGGTTTCAAGTTCATATTAGAAAAAGATTCAAGATGGTCAGTGGTCCAATCGGGCCCCCCCTACAATACAATTCAGGGGGCGCCACTGGACTTGGCAGTGTCCTACAAAACCTGGACCTTAGAGCTTGATAATCCATGCACCGTTGATATTTAAAGGGGCTGTCTCTCTATTCTGTGCATAATCTAGAGATCTTTACCGACAAACACAACCTCCACCCTCATTTTTCTTTTTTTCTCCGTGATTGAGAGTAGACTGGGAAAATGCTTACAATAACTTTAGGAAAACCTCAGTTTAAAAGTTTTTATAGGTAAAATCATAAAGCAAAGCTTATGTCACTGAATTTCCAACATTCACTCTGGTCTCATAGTGACAATAAAACAAAAAAAGTTGGTATATCAGCACTGACATGACCGGCACAGATAATAGACACAGCAGTACAAAACACTAACACTACAATGGAGATGTCTAAATACAACCAGAAGGACATCTATGCAGGTCTGCAGTTTCTTATAATAATTCCTCACAAACAGCTGCTGGTTTCCACTGTCATTTCATCTAATATCATCACAGACTGAGGCTGACTCTGACATGGTTTGATGTGAGAATAAAATAATACAAGAAACGGACCCGCTTCACAGCAACACATCTCCAGGAAACCTTACATACACTGTTTTATCTCACTTCAGCTTGTGCTTTCAGATAGTGCTGCTGATTCCATTTTACAAATGCATACAAAAAAAATGCAAATATTCAACACAAATGTTAGTAGTGTATGAGTAAAATGCAATCAGTGTTATGCCAGTTAACCATTTCCTCTTCCAGTCTTGACCTTATCTATACACTCACTATGTGAGGTCTTATTCACCTAAAATCATTCACTGTAGCAGAAAGTCCTCAGTTTTAACTCAGTTGATTAGCTTTCATGTACTATAAAACTGTAAACTATAATAAACTATGTGTATCTTGGTTATTAGTGTTTATCAAAGGTCCTGCTCACTCAACTACTCATTACTACATTTTAAGTGATAAAAAAAACATGTTTTAGGCCACTAGAATATATTGTGTGCAGCTTCTAATGTTGTGTTGGTGGTACAGTATTTCATTATTCGTCTGCAACAATTTGGGGAGAACAGGATTGGTTGTCACGCCACTTACTTTCATTTGAATATGTCAAAAACTGAATCCTTCAGGGCTTCCCTTTTTAATGTGTAATGGCAGCCTTAAATGTCAGGTAAAAAATTAGTTCCCTCAAGCTTATTCTGATCAAAAGATATGGATCATCAATATGTCTTGTGCTCTTGTGACAAAAATTCCTACCATAGGGCTGATAGTCACATGCTATGGGGTTGGGTGTATTAATGTTATTTTAATGGGGAAAAGGAAAAAGAAATGGATACGATGTTAAAATTGAAATTAAAGAGTTTAATTTCATTGTTTGTTTTTTTTTAATTGAAATCCAACAACCTAACCAGCTCATGTATCAAGAGAATATAAGCAGGAAAGATGTTCTGGGTTTTCGCACATTCATTTATTTGTGGTGGCCCGCCACGATTAAAACATCTGCCGCCTCCTATTGATTTTGTTTGTGGTGCCAGACATATCATTACGAGCACTGTTGGCGCGTTTGGTTATTGACTGCACCTCTCAGAGTGCAGAGCATACTCTAGGCACAGACAGAGCAGCAGAGAGCCAGGCACCGTGAAAGTGAAATTTAACCATTGATGTGTTGGATCTAAAAGTTTGCTAGCACCCCTTCTGCAGCAGCTTCTGATTCTGATTCTCATTCTGATATGATCAGCTCTGACTGGATTGAGAGTTATTACCATTTTTGCCTGCATTGCATCCACAAACCCATAAAAATGTCCAAATTTAAAGAGGGGACACAATGAATTTTTTTAATGCTTAGATTCTAATTGGTGGCGTCTGACCCAACCTTGGAAAAAAGCGATATCTAATGAATGTGACGACCAATGCCGTTCTCCGCTATTCACATTTTAAGATCGGAGCATTGTTCTCCATTCACTACCTAATAATAAAAAAATAATCTGTAAGCATGCTCTAGCATTAATCATTTTAAAATTGTGAATAAAAGCAGTGAAAACTATCAAAACCTGACAAATTTTCTTCAAATTTTAAACATTTTGTAGTGTTGACATTAAGTATGCCTTCATTCTTTGCACACAAGAGCGTACGTAAACCCTTCTTTACCAAGATTGCTAGGCCGCCCTTGTCAATGCCAATTATCTTCATAGTTATCTGGTTAGTGATACTGCCTAAACCAAATCACACATGAATGAATGTAAACATATCAAGAATGTTCAGACCAAAATATTGACAGTCCTTCATCCTGTTGTTTGCGTCCCGTGTTATTCAGCTGCCTCATGTTGCTCCCTCTCCTCAGGAACAGACATGAAGATCTTCTGACAGAACATGGTGAAGATTTCTGAGGAGAAACAACTCATCGTATCATGTTTTCTTTTGCTAGGTTACTGCAGGTCTAATGTTGTCAGATTTTATTAAACATGGGACCAACACCTTGGTTTGAGTCCTTCGCACTGGCTATATAAACAAGCCAAATGTATCAGTGCCCACAGCTGCACTCGAGCAGATATTCTCACATGAATTTCACAACAAACTGTAATGAATGCTTCTTTGGCCTTGCCCTGAACAAATAGACAAAGACGGTATTAAAAAAACAAAAATGTCTTACTCACCCAGCATCTTCTTGACCACATGGGGTTTCTTCCACTTGTAGCCCAGTAGGTATGCCGGGACGCCTGTGAGAATAATGCCGCTGCCTATCAGGCACTCAAACGGAGCTGCCCAGAAGGAGACCGCGATCATGAAGACACAGCTCAGAACGAAAGTCACAGGGATGAACAGACACACCTGCAGGAAGAGAACACAACAGATGTAGGCGTTTGTTACCCTTAGAAAAGAGAGTAGATAAAATACCAAAATTCTTAAAGTTACTGCATTTTTAGAAAACTGATCCCCTGAAATGCACTCACAAATTTCAGGTCATGTGTGATAAACATACCATATTGGCTTATACTTTTAATTTCATCACATGTTAAAACCAGTGGCGCAGAGAGACTGTGAAATTACCAAAGTCCTGTACTTGAGTACAGTTTTTAAGGTACCTGTACTTTAAGTATCTCCATTTTTAGCTACTTTATACTTCAACTTCTCGACAAATTTTCCTAATCTGCATGTAATTGATAACTTTAGTTACTTACATTGTTTAATTACTGTAAATTCAGATTAATAATACAAAATATAATCAACAAATAAAATGATGCATTATTATACTTCAAGATGAGACTTTATTCATCTTGGGCTCCACCTTTAATACACATTACATGTATGTAATATATAATGTCCTTAAATGGTCCATTCTGCATAATGTAACATCTTAATTTTGGTTCTTTATACTTTGAGCTCTATTTATTCATTGTTCCAGGTTCATCTTATAAAACAAACTGACTGAGAGCACTCAGGCTCAAAGGAAAGATGAAAGACTGGTCAACCAGCGTAATATTCCCATGATGAAACAGAAACAAAGAGCAATGTACGTGTTCAAACACCACTGAGCCAGAAAACACAGTATGGTTCCACTCCCAACTGATAACAAGAGCAGTGATACAATGGTGCTTTCATTATTGGAAAAAAAAGAAGAAAAGTGGATGCTCTATGAAATCAAGACACATGTTGATGTTTTGGTCAGACAAAGAAACTGGCTGAGCTTCAGCAGGAGTAAAAATCTTACATCACTTCTATACCTCTAAGTGACTCTCAGATCTGTAAAAAATGACTTTTCTCAGACAAATTTCAGTGCAACAAGAGTTTACCATGTGCAATACAGCCTTTCAGACACGGTACTTTACCTTAATGGGTCTTCTGAGGTCAGGCTTGGTAAAGCGCAGCCAGAGCATGCCGGCAATGGCCATACCAACACACAGCCAGGTGAAGAAGCTGAAGAGATTGATGACGGAGAAGATGTCCTGAGAGATGGCGTACATCATGGACAGCAAACACTGAAATAAAAAAGGAGGATAAGTTTGTATTAGTCTTTATATTGCATTATATGGTAATATAAAATGAAGATGAGATTTGCATACATACTTTCACCCACATATTTGCACACATTCATTAATATTTGCATACTTTCACATATTAAAGAAAATAATTTAGTAAGTTAAAGATAAATGTATATAAATAAATGTATGTATATGTTTTTTATATATATATATATATATATAAGTTATATATAATATATATAATAAAATTTAAATAAATAAATAAAATAATATTCAAACTGAACATGCTTATCGAACCACAGAACAGGGATGTATGGAACAATAGCTTATGTATAATGAGAAAAGACTAAAATAAATACAAATAATGATTATAAAAAAAATCAGCACCTTTGCAGGGGCATAATCTAGCATTTTTTAATAGGATAATGCAATTAGATCAACAAACATATCATATTGTTTTCATTATCCAGTAATAAAGGGGACAATCTGTGGAGTTGGTTTGGAGGTTTTGTTTTAGTCTGTTAGATCTCTAAATTTGATGTGTCTTTTTCATTAAAGGTGACCCATTTCAAACGTATAAACAAGCACACACATGTTGTCCTCGTTATGTTATTTGAAAATATCTTTTAAGAATGATTCTGGTGGAATATTTGCTTTGCTAAATGCTTTCATTTTGTGAATATTCAAAGTGTTGTAACAAGTTTTGGAGGGCCCGTTGTTCAATTAAAATAACTACTAACCAACTAGTGACCATATTCAAAAAATTGGAGAACACTTGTTGACGCTGCCACATTTCTTTGGTTGCAGAAAGACTTCAGTAAAGGGCATACATGACTTAATGCACCTTTATTTACTAAGACTTGATTGGATGTCATCGTGGTATGTTGGGCTGATTTGAGTCTTACTGTGAAGATGAGTGACGGCACTGGTGTGAAGAGGTCTGTGTGGACTAAACCCAGAGCAGCAGGAAGCTGACCCTCTCGAGCTCCAGCGTAGAACAACCTAGAACACAGAACGCTCTGTAGTGGCTATTTTGAGATGCAATAGTGGGCCCTTTATGAAATCTTCAGACCAATAACAGTCTCAGATTAACTCTCATATCACATGAAACACTTATCTTTCAAAATCTCTGTGTGTTCATCGTGTATAGACAAATATCTGACTGCATTTTAATCATTGTAAGGTTACAAGATGATCAAAACTATATTAAACAAAAAAATAATTACACTTGATTTTTGCTCCAATTTTTCACAGGTTTCATTTAAAGATCTAAGACTTTTATGCACACAGTGGATATGTAGGTGTGCCTTGGGATGGTCACAATTAAAGACCACTCCACAATGTGTAGTTTGACCACCCAGTACCATCCTTTTATTATTTCATGATTCAGTTTTGGTAGACATTCTGCAGTCAGCATGCCAGTGACATGCTCCCTAAAAACTTGCAACATCTGTGGCATCACGTGAAAAACTGCACATCTTAGAGTGGCATTTTATTGTGACCCTCCAAAGGCACACCTGTATAGTAATAATACTGTTTAATCAACACGTCAATGAGAATGAGAGGTGCTCACTAACACAAACAACTTTGTGAGTAAAATCAGAAAAAAACCCCAAAAGAATTATGTTTAAAATTGTTCAGAGTAGATGGAGCAGTTTCCTGGAAATTTTTAAACACACATGACACTTTCAAGACACTGTTCACTATTGTAAGAGCGTTTTTATTCTCTATGCACAAACACATACCGTGCTGAGGTAAACAGAGATCCGTTGACGGCTCCAAAGCAGGACAGTCCCACGAAGACAGGAATCAGCCAGGACATCACACCAAGATGGTACTCCCCAAAACTCTGCACCACAACACAGTACTCATGAGAAAACACAACTATCAACAAGATGCAGCTGATGGCTATTAGGGTTATAGTCTGCAAGCCGAAGCAGTGGTAACTATGAAAGATGTATGCTCACCACGGCAACGGCCTCCGACTCGACCATGACTTCAGGAGAGATGGTGGTGAAGTAGGCCAGGTTGGTCATAACATACACCACTGTTACTATAGGCATGGATATGATGATGGACAAGGGCAGGTTCCTGTTGGGGGTAAATGTCAGCGTTCATCTGATGTGTTCTAACCTGACTGTTTTTATTGTATTTATGATTTTAGTGATTTGTGTTCAGTTTCATGCAGACCAGTTGTGACCATAGCATTTCAAACCAATTTAGCTTCTTACAGCAGTCAGTCATGCTGGATTATATAATATAAAACAAAGCAACTAAACATTTCATGCAATCCAAAACTCATGTTTATAATTTGATTTAGTTAAGGCTGGCTGTCAATTCAGCTTTACGTATGTTTTTGAGGCTGCTTTTATATTAAATTGCATTAATATATAAAGGTCAACATGTCACTTTGCATACTGTATCACCATGCAATCAATTGATGGTAAACAAACTCAGGCATAGATGAGGGTAGTCATGCTAGTGGCATGTACGATCCTCATAACAACCTTCATCACATTTAAGTCACCTCTCTGGATTGATCATCTCCTCGGTCACGTAATTCAGGTAATTCCTAAAAACAAATTTTAACAAAAGTTAAACAATAGTTTTAGGTTTGTACAAAGACTGGAATTACCATATATTGTATTACAAAGAAAAACAACTGGTAGCAATGAGTATTTCATTTCTATTTCTGCTCTGTAATTAAATCAAAATAGGTCACAAATGCCTCACCAGCCCCCAAAAGCAAAGAGACCACTGTACAGAGCCAAGACAATATTGTCCACTCCCAGCTTGCTGCCTTCAAATGCCTTTTCAGGTGTCAGGTATGGCACGTCACCTGTGCGCGCGCACACACACACACACACACACACACACACACACACAAAGAAGAAGTTGAAGGGATTCATTCTTCTCTCTTTTAAAACAGCTTTAGCTCAAGTAATTTTGTGGTTTTATACACTGTTGATGGATTTTCATTCAGGGATGCTTCCACTTCTTATTTCTCGCATGAAGACCGGTTGGTTGCTACCTGCCCTTTGACAGGCTTGACATTTTAAGCACACCAGTTCGGACTCTGAACACTTTGCCTCCAGCAGGTTTGAGCGTCTGCTTTGATGTACTGAAACATATATCAGGCCCTGTTCGGCTGACATTTGAAAATAAGCAGAAATATATTTTGATAAGTAAATCTCAATCCACGCCTTTATCCACAGCAGCTAACAAAACCAGTATATCAACTGTCAAGGAGGCTGTGTGTGTGTGCGTGTGTGTGTGAGTGTGCATGCTCAAAATGTGTGTGTGCCTGAAGTCTTGCGTGGCCTTCTCCTCTACCTGTCGCTTTCAGATGGTAATGACTCTGCTCTCTGTGAGGCTTATTACGCACACATTATTTTCTCACTCAGTCCTTCTCTCTTTTGCGCTCTGAAAGAGCGCAGTGTGACAACAGCCGGCAAGCTTCACAGCGTAGTTTCCATGGTAACACAGTGTGGCGCACAATGATGGTGGGTGTGGCCTTGAAAAAAAAAAAAAAAGAAAAAGGGGGGGGTGGGGTGGGGGGGCAGCAGATGTAACATGGAGCAGACGACGATGCCTACAGTCTCTTCCCGCGCTGTTTTATTTTGAATGGCATGACTTGAGTGGATTTAGCTGCTTTGCTATTTGAGTTGAGAAAAGAATATTTAATATTCAAGCTGGAGCTGACAATGCACATATGAATCACATAAGCAGCTCCTCCATGTTTAGGGCAATGTTATGGAAGATTGAGTTCATAATGAGAGTAATTGTAAGGCCTATGAACTACTGAAGGCAGGAAAAAAATATTTGTTTCTAAGATCCCCCATGATGACCACATTAATTTTATCATGTTCTGTTACATATTGTACATATTACATATATACTGGGGCTATATACACAGTATGTAGCCCACATAAATGTACCAGTGAGTCATGTATGAAACCAATTATGCCCATCAGTGTTCATCTTCAAAGCACACCCACGCAGACACACATGTTCATGGCTGCACACTTGCTCCAGCTCAATCACATGGCTAAAGACAGACAAGCCTTGTGTTCAGACTCAGCAACTGTGCTAACAAACTGAAAGGAGGGCAGTCTGCTTGGTTGGGCTCATTAGTGTTAGTCAACAATTTGTTGATCATTAGAGACCAAAGAAATAATACTTGGTTTCAGCACCACCAGTGCACACTGAGACATTAATGAGCAGAACTATACTTTGATAACACCTACAAACTGTAATGGTGTTTATTTTATTACACTTTTATGGCCATCATTATTGCAATAAACAACTATTACAAACAAGTGAGTTGGTTTAACACTGTACACCATTGCATGCTAGGAAATACACACTTATCATAATGAACGGTGGATAAAGCAATATTTGTTTGTCGAAATATAACACATTTTTTTATTTATTTGCCTATAGGGGAGGATTTGAAGCAATGATTGATGGTATTTCAGGTTTAGAAAAAGGCACCAGTGGAAAGCTATTAGAATCTATTGAGTGTCGCAAAAGGGAGCAATATAAAAGTTTTACAGATCATTAGGTATATTTTATATGGCTGAAATAATCATATATGAATGTTCTTTTTGTCACATGCTTTATCTCTCTCTCTCTCTCTCTCTCTCACACACACACACACACACACATACACACACACAAAATAAGAACCAATTTTTCTTTCACACTTAAGTGATGATGAACCAGATTCCCACCTCCATGAAGAAAGTTATGTTTTTGTTTGTTTGTTTTTTTGTCAATAGGATTACTGAAAAACTATACACCCAGTTTAATGAAACTTGGTGGAAGGGTATAGCATTGACCAAAGATAAACCCATTAAATTTTGGAGCAAATTCTAATCAATATACTATCATTATTTTCTTCTTTTGATAACATTATGAGATAGAGCATGTGGCCTTGGCAGAGGTCTGTACCTTTTAGTTGTTCATGTATTATGTTCATATATATGGCAGTCTAACAATAATGTCAGAGATTGGGCTAAATATCAACTTGTCTATCTTGCCCACTGAACTTAGCATGAAGTTGTGATCAAGATGTTAGTATTCAAGTTGAAAACATTAAACTAGAAAGGCCCTCAGACAGCACAGACCTCTCCCAAGGCCAAATGCCCTATCTCACAATGTTAATGAATCCACTATATGATTTAGATCTGTTCCAAAAATTAATAGATTCTCCCTTGGCCCATGCTGCAGCCTTCCATCACCTTTAATGAAATCAGCCCTGCGGTTTTTCTGTAATCCTGCTAAGAAAAAGGGAAGCAAACCAAAGTAGAAATATAACATGTCCTTAGTGGATGTAATGAAACCAGATAATGAAATATCTGTCTGTTTACTTACTGTATTATTATTGCTGTTTTTGGTCTCTTTGTGTTTTGCAGACCTGTAGCCAAAGAATGCTATATAGCACAGTTTTTACATGATCTCTGACCTGATCAGGACAAACTGTAAATCTCTGTGGCTCTGTCTATCTGTCTATGTGTAAGTGGGACTCACCTGTGAAAATCTGGATGAGGCCGAAGAGGATGATGATGATCAGAGCGAGCAATTTGGAGGCCGTGAACAAGTCCTGTACCTTGGTGGCCGCTCTCACACTGATGCAGTTTACAAACGTCAGCGAGGCTACAGGTGATGGGAAGATACAAAATAAATTAGAATTAGGAATTACAACTGGAATAAAGTGGATCACATGAATTTTGATTATTTGTCTTCTGCAAAGACAGAAAAGTCTTTGCAAGGTTACGCCAGCAAACACTCACTGAGACACAAGCAGGCAATGAGCTTGGCTGCACTGTCGGGCACGCTGCAGTTTGGGTAGAGAGGTTTCAGAAGGTACGTGGCAAACACCAGTGACACCACATACTGCGATGACGGCCGGATGATGAGCATCTCCACCCACAGCTTTAGAAAAGCCACCAGTTCTCCATACACTTCCAGTATGTAGGTGTAGTCTCCCCCCGACTTGGTGATGGTGGTACCCAGCTCAGCGTAGCACAGGGCGCCCATGGTAGAGATGACCCCACAGGCAGACCAGATGATCAGGGAGAGCCCGGCTGAACCGGTCTCTTTGACCACACCTGTTGGGGTGACGAAAATACCAGAGCCGATGATTGTGCCAATGATCATTCCTACGCCATTGAAGAGGGTGATGCTGCGTTTGAGCTCGATCTTCTCCCCTTTGGTGGGCGAGGCGGCGGTGGGGCTTGTGTCGGTGGGAGCAGAGACTACGGGGGTGGTTGGGGACGCTGGTTGCTCTACAATCAGACCATCTTGATCTGCTCCAGCTGCTGGAGGAGAGATGACAGCAGAGTTTCACATTCGAAGTTCAACTGTTTAATGTTGCCAGTGATCACAGAAAAGAGAAAATCACTGAAGTGACATCTTTAAAGTTTTCGTTGCTGAGATATTTTAGGCACTGGTTCATTTAGAATACCAAATTTATTTGATGGTGGAAGAAGTGTGCATTCTGTGTCAGCAATTTGGAGAAACCTGTGACATGGAGTGTTTAAAAACAGGTTAAACAGGCTAATCAGGGTAATTTTTAAAACCTGTTTCTGAAGAATGACGCCTTATTTCCTTAATTTACTTCTTACTCTGATAATATAGAAAGACACGGCATCAGGTCATTGTGTTTAAATACTCAGTAAAAGGCCAGTGTAGCACACACGCACTATATCTCAGTAACACATAATCTCACCTGTCACCTCGATCACCTGTCACCCAAAACACCACAATGCATCTCTCTAACCACATGAATCTCGAGGCACTTTTGCATCAGGCAATATTGCATCAGAGCGCATGGCGGCTAATGCAGCCCTGCACCATGTGGTATATACAGGAGTGTGAGCATGCACTGTACCTACCCCCCATCTTCTCCTGGCTTGCCACCTTGGCAACGCTCTCCCGGCTGCTCCGCGATTTCAGCTCCGGCTCAGCCATCTTCCCTCTTAATCTGTGTCCCCTTGTCTTTTCTTTTTCCTCCTTCCCCCCTTTTCCTTCCTCCCTTTATGTCCCCTTCCTCCTCCTGCCTGAATTTCCTCTCCTGTCTCCCTCACACACACACACACACACAACCCCCCAACCCCCCCCCCGCAACACACACTCTCTCTCTCTGTCTCTCTTTCTCTCTCTCTCTCTCTCTAGCCCTCCCTGATTCGTCCTTTCGCGCACACATGCACACACACACTCCTCTTCATTTGCACACACTGCCTTCGTCACTCAGACTGGAATTCATCTGACCCTGATCCTCTCTCTGTCTCTCCCTCCCTCTGCCTCTCCAGGATACAGCAGGGAGGAGCTGAACCTTTGTGATGCTGCTGCTTCTGTTGCTGTGTGAGCCTCTACGCCGCTCTACGCCCACTCCAGATGAATGATGGGATAGCTCAGAGGGGGGAAGTAGGTTACTGGCAGGCACCATTTGGAGGGGCCGCCATGTGACGCTGTAATCTGTTTGTGTGCTGCCTAATCCAGTAGTATACAGTATGTTCATGTGTGTGCTTTCGTGTCAGAGTGTATTAGAGAGGATGCTGTGGATCCAGCACTCCCTCTAGTGGTGTCAACATGGGGAAAAACAAGTGTCCTTGTTCTCCCTCTGCCGTACGGAGAGGTGACACGCAGAGAAAATGGAGACCCACTGACTGGCCATGTTCAGAGCAGACAATACAGAATAATGATGATGAGGCATATGATGATTCTGCTTTTCTCAGTGCTAAATTTCCACCTTATTGGCTAATTTCAAATTATGAAATTGTCACTAGGTGTTCACTAAAGACCAAACCTACATGGCATGACAAAGCCAGGGTGCTCATACTGCTCCATAACAACAGGGGCAGTGTAGCCTACAGAGCAATAAATCATTAAACCTTTGAAACCTGAGCAAATTGGTATCAGTTAAAAACATGAGAAAAGGGCAATGAGCAACAAAAGACGAAATGACCCAAACACAAGAAAATACCCTGAAAATATATGGAAAAAGTAAAAAATAAAATAAATGGAAGAAGTGCTTAAAAATTAGAATACTGGAATTTAAAATCTGTAATGATGGTAATTATACTTATACCTGTTCCCTTGACTTCTTGCAATTTGTGGAACATTTCTTACAAAGTTGCTAAACACCTCTTTTCCCAAGTTTTTGAAAGAAATCAAACTAATGTGCTCCGGGTTCAAACGGTTAGATTTTTGTGAAAAGTGACTGAAAGTAGAGCAATAAAAGTCATGACACTCCAGGTTTCACAGGGTTAAATCAATTATAGATCAATTATAGAATTTATTTTGCTGGGAATTCTGGACAGCTGGAAAAATACAGTGACTAAGCTATTTAAAACATGAGCACTTGCAGGGAGTGTCAGCTACGGCCTAAAGCATCTCAGAGTGTTTGAATTGTTGAAATGTCACAGATTACACCCTCATGGTACCCCTAAATTGATAAAATGCTTCAGGAGGTGAAAGAAATTATGACAATATCTATCTAATCTTTCAAAACCAGGTAGTGGTGTGCTCCAGATTCTTGAAACTTCTTTACTCATTTTTGAACACAAGGAAAAGTAAATCTAAATCTGTGGATAAATTGTTCAGCCATAATAATCGAGCTGTTGTAGGCTACAGCATATCAGTTTTTTTTATCTGCCATAAACACAAAAATATGATATAATAATATTCTAAATTGGGTGCTTGAAGGTCCTTTTCAGAAATCCCATTTTGAAACAATTCCCAAAACCATCTAAAAAATTGCATGCAAAAAATTTATGTTCCTAAGATTCAGTCTCTGATTAACAAAACACAGTGTTGTTGTTACCAATGTTGAATCTTTGTCTTACAAATTGATTGAAAGGGTAAAAATCATCTGTCATTTTAGAATAAATTCCTTTGCCTGAATGTATTGCTCTTGGCAACGCACTAATAAGATGCATGTCACATTTTTAACCACTAGATGGCGACATAAACATGTCTCAAATAACGAGCCTTTTTCTGCCATTCTTTATATACAATCTATGCTTCATATCGTTTCAACGTGACCGCATAAATATTGTTCCAATGTAAATGAATATGCTTCATTAGAAAATAATGGAACGTTATATTATTGTTCCTTCAAAATTATATAATTCCGAATAGAATCAAAGAGTTTCTATTTAAGATTGTGCACAGGTACTACTCAGTTAAACCTATTAGGTTATATGTAATTTATTCTAAAATGTAGGTTAAACTGTATAAGCACTTTGCTGGCAGTGAAAGGAAAATGATTCAGCATGTTTGTTTGTTTTATGCCACTTCTTTTTAGTGTGATTTTCAGAGGAACCTTTCAAGACATTTTGAAAAAAAAAAAAAGACAAATAACCTATGGATATTTTCCTCATTTTTATCAATCCCAGTTTCTCGGCTGATGAAAAGTACATAATTTGATTATTATTTTAGCAAAAAAAAAAATTATGTATGTTCAAGATGTCGCTTATAAGACTACCGTCTACTGTCTACCGTAATACTACATCTCGGTTTTTTCCCCAATACGTTTATGAGATCATGGATGGATCATTGGAGATGGTTTTGTCTTGTTCAAAGTGTAAAAATGCATTCTGAGAATGAGCCCCGTTCTGTTTCACCGTTAGTAACTGCTCACTTGCATTACTAGTAATGATGACAACGTCGGCTCGCGCACACCCAGCTCAGTTCAAGCGAACCTCTCAGCTGATACACGGTGGAGCGCGAGCCCCCATTGGATTTAACCAGAGCACTTTCTGCCACGGGTCCGGGGACTTTCCCCTGGGCGGGGGGGAGAAACTGAATCCTCAGCTAGTAGCCCAGAGTGCAAGCCTTCAGAATACACAGGCTAAGGTGGGCGGACTCGGACTATATATAACGAACACACATGAGTGGTATTTACAATCATGGTGTCACTCTAATTGAAAATTGCCCGGCAGTGTAACGTTAATCGGTAAAAATTCCGTTAATGGAAGCGGCAGTTTACTGATACAAAGATCGTCTCTTGTTTGTAAATAGGCCAACTAGCTCTTGAATTAAAACGTTCAAAAACCGCAAGGGATCATGGGACATTTAAAGTCACAGTACCTAAATAATGGCCACCACAAACATGCGGTTCGTATCTAAACTATTGTTAGTTTATGCAGGCACAGCACTGTAATAATATAATAAATCCATGTAATTCATGAGGCTGCAGCCTGGATTATTATCACTTCCGGGTTTACAAGTCATTTCTGCCTGCGACTTAAACTGTCTGAGTGCAATAGTTTAGGTTACATTATTGTTATAGCACAAAAGTAAGGAAACTGCAAATCGATAATTACTGTTGTCTATATTTTTAACTAAAAGAGGTGACGTGCTAAAGAGAAACAGGGAGGAATAAAGCATCTGAAAATTAATCGTTCTCTAACTGGGAAAAATGTTGCAAAATATTGTAAATTATTTTTCTAAACAACCACTCTCCCAAAAAAGGAAGCATGGTAGGCTAATAAATAATATTTCATGGTCTTCAATGCAAAGAATAATGTATTTTATATTCGTTTTTGTAATTAGGAGGATATAACTAGGCTATATCATTTACTTTCTTCCATGAATATGCTTTACCCATTTGCTGAATTATATTTTAATGCGACAAACTGATAATGTATCTGTGTTTTGTTTTGTTTTTCTTCATAAGACAGCGAAAACAGCCTGTTCTCAAAGGCAGGCCGTTTGTTTCATTGATTAGGACTGATAGGATCATCTGGATCGACAGAGATCAATAGGTGCATGCCATTACAGCTCCCATTCCACTGTCCTCTGAGTATATCATTTAAAATTCAAAAAGGAAAAGCAAAGGCACAGGATTAGAACTAACACTTAATTAAGTGTGACGATATTAACAAGATTACAAGGTAGCCTATTCTATCACAACAGTCGTGGAAAAACATATTTTTTTAAAGAAATCCTTACCTCATCTTTGAGGGTCATTGCAGAGGTCACGTGCTCGTCAATAGCGGCCTTTGCGAGTTAACTCCTGATTGAGGTGTAGAAACGCGCAGGTGTCAGAGATTACTGTCAGTAGTTTTTTCAGGGGAAACCAGGTGGCGCAGTTTCTTAATTCCTCAGTTTGTTAAACTTGCGGGATTGTTATACTGAATGAATTATGCACACAAAAAAAGATTCCTCTCCATCTACTTTTCAAATGCCAGCTGGAACATAATCATATACATTTTAAAACATTTTAAATCTAATTTCACTAAATGACACTAAATAACTGTAACCCCACAACAAAAACTGAGAGCAAAATTAACAACACTGTGTCAGTGTTTACAGAGGTGGCACAAAATTTTTAAAAAAATGACTCTTGAATAAAACTACTAACCTACACTTTGTATTATTATCTTTTTATTTGAATTCACTCATAACCTTTGGTGAAATATTTTGAGTCTTTACCTTGATTAAAAGTATATCGCAATAGCCCATACATATAATATATAAGTAGAGCCTTTTCCTTACACGACCGTTCAGTATATAACAATGAATCACATTTTAGAATCTATTTTGTATGGCAATTTTCACAATCGTACATCATAACCCCAAGAGATGTTTTTCCATCATGCACATCTGTGCAGTGACATGTTGATAAAGGTGAAGTCAACAAGTATAGTCACTCATGAACCTCATGAGTACAGGTATGAGGTACTCGCATTCATATTTTACTAATATATTTCAGAGATAACTACTGCAATTTTACGTCACTATGTTACCTAACAGACTGATATTTAAAAACAAAACATATCACAGATCAATGGTATCAAAATGAGCTGAACCCCATTGAAATTCTGCCTGAGATGCATCCATTATTGCATTTTATATTGTTAGAAGCACAAATGATACCTATAAATACTGTATGTGTGGTTTGAGTGAGTGGTGTGACTGCATTGCTGAGGTTATCAGGAAATCATTGCTTCAAAATATATTGCAGGCATGATTAGACTGATATGAAAATTATACTCAAAGTGTTACACCAGTATGATGGCACATTAATTACTGCTTGTGCCAACATTCATGACAGATGTTGCTGGAAAGACAGCCCACACAGAACTGTAAACTATGTGGAGGATTTTGGGGCATTTATTTATTTTTTTCCAAGCAGCACTGTGGCAGTCAACATCTACAGGGAGGTTCTAGCATCAACATGCTGCGAGAAAAATTGAGGTAGTTTGTGCTCCATCTCCTTCAGTACCTGCTGGAAGAAAACAGTGTGTCAAAAAACAGGAGGTATTATTTAAGAATTTTAGACACTACCAGGTGAAGAAAGAATTCAAATCTAGACTGTAAAAGTAATAATTCCACTGTGGAAAAATAACACTTATATAGGCTTGTTCACAGTAAATGTAAATATCCAAACATTAAAGCGCTCGTTGTGAAGAAGTCTTTAATTATTGATGAGAAAACAGTATTTGCAAGAGCATAGGGTTCGTCTCAATACTGCATTCTTGAGATTTTATTATGCACCAGTTTGTGTCCCGTTTGCATTAACGCATGGTTTAAATGTCTTAATTTTGGCAAAGTTAAAGGCCTCGGATTCTTTTTTGTTTTTATTGGGGGGAGCATATGCACATGCAAATATTGAGATGGGTCTCATGAGAGCGACAGCAGTCTTTCAGATTTTTGCTGCCTATTTGTGAAATATTTTTAACTTGTTTTGATTTCTTTTAGTTAATTCTTTTAAACCTGGAGCGACATCCATTTTCTTGTGCTACTCTCGACACCTTTTACAAATATTTAAGCCTTTGAATGCTGAGATAATTGGTGTGATTTCTTTTAAAAACATAGGGGGAAGCAATGAGCAATTTGGTAAAAAACATTCCACATACTGCAAGAAATTAGTAGATGTAAATTATTTTCAAAAACTAGGAAAATGTCCCAAAACAGATTTAAAGTTATGCTACAGAATCATTATATTTTATGCACTTTTTCCAGGTCATTTGCTTTCTGTTTTGTTTGTATTTTTTTACTCATTTCCACTTAATTTTCTTGTATTTTTTATTCATTTCTTCCAAATGTCTTCTTTCCTTGCTCATTGCATTCTTCCCATGTTTTGACAGAAATCAAGCCAAATTGCTGAGGTTTCAATACCTGTGGTGTTGCCCTCTTTTTTCCAACCTAAGAGGCCGGTAGTAACATTGGTCCTGGTGCAGCTAAGTCTGGTTTTATCTTTTATATGCCATTATACTTTGGGGGATTTTTGCATGTTATGACACACTAAACTGCAGCAGTGTGTTATAATCATCACTGTAGTGTCACCTTGTATCTGTAATCTGGGGATTTGTATGCTTTCACATTAAATAAGGATTATTTGCCAACTACATAATGTTAAATTCCAGGATTATTTGCTAACTACATAATGTTAAATTCCATCATTACAGAGCTAAAACAACACTGTAATATTCTTAGCGCCTTGACAAAAAAAAAAAAAACATGATGAGTGCATCATATTAATCTGCAATATCACTTTTAACTGTAGGCATCAGAGACAAATGTAAGTAAGTAACATTTTATTTATATAGCACCTTTTAGAACCCAGGTTACAAAGTGCTGTACAAAAGGAAAGAGTATGTAAGGAAACTGGTATCTCAAAGTTGTACTTACCCATAGGCATACAGTTCACAGGTTGAAAAACAAAATTTTACCATAGACATGTGGCAAGGAATTGATATAACTCCATATAAAAACAAGGCCACCAGTGCACCTTGACAAAATGTTTGACACACATTTACAATAGTTATGTTCATTTTACCCACAACATGAAATAAATCAGAGGCCCCCACTTTTATTTCATCATTGGTCTTTCATAACCCTCTATAATATATTTGGGTGTTTTTTTTAAAGTTTGTTCTTACTTTTCTCTGTATGTGTCTGATTTTTTTTTCATTGTCTTTTCCAATTTTTTTCTTAAATTGCTCTCATGTATTTTTGGCCATGCTATTTTTTGCTGCTCTTCATTGTTCTCTTGTTGCTTTTTTCCCCTCTGGCTTTCTTCTCACTTACAGTGTCGTATCTGTAATCTTATTTCACAAGCTGCTTCAATCTCTTCTGTTTTCACCTTTTAATCCTATCATCTTAATCTTTTTTTTTTTACATCGAATTTCTCTCACACTCTCACTTTTCCATTCTCTCCACCCTTTTTTTCTCTCATTTTCTTGTCATCTGATCCGTCTGCCTCCTCTCTTCCATCCCACGCTTTTCCACTGTAGATATCTCTTTGTATTGCTGTAATCTGTTTATAAATGTGGAGAGACGGTGATAACTTCATGATGGATGTTTCATCACTGAGCATCAATTTTCAAAGAGCTGAACTGAAGTAGAACATCAGAGTTGGTACTAAAATAATTTGCTGTATGTGTATGCACGTTTAAGACATGGCAAAAATATGTTGACACAGACTATACAGCATACGGCGCCATCTGTCCTTGACCCTCATTTTAGGTAAGCGAAAAACTTCAATTAGGAAAAGGCAACAGGGAGGAAATGGCAATAGAGGAAAACAATCCCTCTCACAGGCAACAAATCAGAAAAGATATGAGGTTATGTATGCTGATACTTGGAAATGCGTGTTATTTAGAGTGAGCATGTGTGCATGTGTGATGGCGTGCAATGTGAATGTAAGTGTGATCTTAGCGTGGGAAGGTTACGAACAAAATAAGAATAGAGAGAAAAGGAGAAAAAGAGAGAAAAATATAATGGAGATTATTATTGTTATAAAGTTATATGGATTTTACTTAGTTAAAGGCACACTTATGTAAAATGTAATTGGATGCTGTTTAAATGCTGTTTAAATCATTATATAGTATAGTATAGCATAGTAATCAAGAATGCTGTGATGTTATAGGTTATACATATAGACTACCATAATTGGCAGGGATTATTTGTAACCTAGACATCTGATTAATTTTCAGTTGGCAGCCAGACTTTAATCTTTTCTCATTAAATTGTCTGCCTAATATGAGAAGAGCTGCTGCAATTGGAATTATTGAAGATCTGTTTAACTTACGATATCAGCAATTTTTCATCATGAATAATTAAATCTATTATGAGTGGTATTTGTATTAGTATTTGACTATTTTATTTTCGCTGTTTGACCCACCCACCTTTGCAACCTCCTAACCCTCCCTCCCTGATGAGCGCTCGGAGCAGAGACGGTCAGAGCCTTTGGTCTGGCTGACTGTTGTTCAGCTGTTCTGTGGCGCCACAGGAGGCCATCAACACCTTGATACAACTAATGCCCCTCTGGCAAAAGTAATTAAAGACCCAAATTATTGTCTATAAGAGGCTAAGCTGCGCTGAGCTGCGTTCATGTTCAAGGTGGTGCTATATTGTAAAACTAAACAATCTAAGGCATCGTTTGGTACCAACCGTGTCGGCATAGCTTGTCAAGAAGTGAGTTTAATGCCCAATTAGGCTGAATTTTGGTGAGGGAACAACTATCATAGTTCAAAGGGGTCGTTGAACTCTAGCCTAGAGATATCTGAATAAAATTGGGCTCTATGGTTACTCCTGAGACTTCCCTAAAAATGAGAAAACTTGTTCCCACCAAATGTTTTGTTCAGTAAATGTACTCCTTCAATTCAAAGCTGTCTTTTTAAAGAAAATGAGATCAGGAAAGTACAAAAGAGACTGACAGGTGTGACAGAGAACAGTTGGGAAACAGACAAAGGCAGGAAGAAGTAAGGACATAAAAACCACAAAAGAAAGTGAAAACAGGTGAGAGGACTGTATAGGAATAGACAGGAAGTAAAACCAACATGACACATTAAGAGTGAATCTAGGATATCAAACAGGAAACATAAAAACATGAATGAATAACATGAAACAAGAAAAAAAAATGTGAGCAGAAACAGAATATAAAACATCACATTGCACAGTGTGATGTAATGTTCACATCACATTGTGCACATGCATCATATTGTCCTACATGTCTTTTCATTCCTTAGGTTTCCTTTTCTTTTTTTCCTCCTTCATTTTTCTCTCCCCCAGTTTTTTGTCATGTATTTCACTGTGCCAATTTACCATCTTACAACTCTTCAAAAAACACCACCCATCAGCATTCCTCTCAGTTTCATATTTCTTTTCATCAGGCCTCCTCTACCCAAACCTCCTGCATTTCACCCTGATAACCCCACTCTGCCTGCACAGGATAATGATTTTGAAAATTGGCTTTATTTTACCTCCCTCCTGCTCTTTCTCTCATTGCTTCCATATCGTGCTATTTTACCGTTTCACATACTTTCCTCTCTGTGATCTTCCTGTGTGCTTCTCACTGTGGGGCTTTTGGCTCTACATCCTCTTGAACCTCTCCACTACTCTGTGTATGGTCAAGTGCTTTTTTTTTTTTTTCCCAGCCAGACTATCCAGATAGTGACTCGGTACAATTATCTCGGTTATATTATCATATAACCAGTTATATTATCATGTAACTGTGAACCATTCTCCTCCAAGTGAACTGAAGCTTGTTAAGCAGGGACACAATTATGTGCTTCAGGTTCAGTCTTCATTCTTGGCGTCACTATGGTTACAATGCCATTTAGTGGCCTAATAATAAAACTTGAAAATGCGGTTAAAATGAAATAAAGTGCTTACTGCTTTGTGCTTATTCATTGCTGCTCGCTCTCTCTCTCTCTCTCTCTCTCTCTCTCTCTCTCTCTCTCTCTCTCTGTCTGTCTCTCAATGCTTAGGAGTGAACAGGCCTAGCAGACACAGGTCCAGGAACCCAAAATATCAGGGGCCCCCTCAACCCTCACCTGCTAAATGTCGCTTAAATGAACATGTGCTGACCAGGACGCCACTCAAAATGACCACAAAGAGATGCAAAGGAACTGCAAAAATAATAACCACAAAACGGGGCAAACAACCACTAACAAACACAAAAAGACTACAAAGAGACACAAAATGATGGAAAAATAAATGTCACTGCCCACCACTGCTTCTGAGTTTCTCCCAGCCAGCCACAAACCCGCCCTGCATCAGCCTCATTAGACTGTTTTTCTCAACCAATCAGCTCCCTGCCTGTTCTTTTGCCTAATTACCGTATTCCCCTCACCTGAGCTTACTTGCCCTTTTCCCCACCTGTACTTCATCCCCTCATCAGTGTAGTTTGTGTTTAAGTCCTGTTTTTTGCATCCATGTTTTATTCCTGTGATGTTTGCTTACTGTGTCCTTGGAATAAAGAGTTATTTGTTTGAGTTCCTGTTGCCTACCACCTCCTGCATTTGGGTCCACCTGCTCTGTATTACTTGACAGGCAGAAGCAGGAACGTAAACACAACCTTATGCTGAATTACTTCACTTCTCCTTATTTTTTATTACTACCATAAAACCTCAAGAAGCTCCAGTTATTTTGCTTATGAGCTGATCCACTTATGTTTGTGTCATCAGGCGCTGATGCCAATGTGCAGCCAATGAAAGGAGGCAGCAGAGCCCATGTGATAACACAGATCAAACGCCTTCTAATTCCAGAAATATATTTTGTGCCTTGGGCCGTCAGTAATCCCTTCTTGATCAACTGTCACTAAGCTGGCCTGAAAAATGCTGGAAGACATGTAACGGTACACATCGCTGCATTCTCTGAATCCTCTACCTCCAGGCTCCCACATCCTCCTCCTCCACATTCCTGCATTCGTCCTCCTCTTACCTTATAGTTTATCACAAATCTGGCCACTGGTGTATGTGTTTGTTGTGGATGTCAGAGCTAAGGCTTTCTGTTCGAGTTTGCTTCCCTTGAGCGTCAATGTGCCCTGACAGTTGACCCTGACTTTCCCCTGCGAGTGTTTCCCTTTCTCTTCACACAACACCTCTTCTTCTTCTTCTTCTCTTGAACTGGTTTAATCCCTCTCACCCTGTCTCCAACTATTCTGACTACTTATTCTTAATTACACACAAACACATGCACATGAGCAGCTCCTAATTGACCAAATAGCTGTGAAGGTGCACTAACATTATGGACAGGAAAGGCCTGTCTGCTAATGGGTGCTAAACATCACAAATGGCACCCATTTACAGGCAATTAATCCACAACTAAATTGACTGACTCGCCTTACATTAAGTCCACCTCAAATTTTTTTTGGTGTCTGTGGCAATTCTGCACAACTCGCACCTATAGTAATTCTGAGAGGACCAAAAACATACCATCTTTCACCCTATGAAGACCTGATTGACTGCTTATACATATACATAGAGCATATGTAGGATGTCTTTTAGCCCACATAGCTGGCGGCTGTTCTGGCAGAGGCATCACAGCAGAGGCCTCACTGTCACTGAGGAGAAAATAGCAACAGGGAAGGATAAGGGTATACGATTTTAAATGGCAGGAGGTGCATTTTCTCTCCATGAGAGGCTGCAGCTGTAGAAGGCATCCTGCCTGCATCTTCACCTCCTTCAGTCTGCATCATAATGAAACTTTTGCATTTAATTTCACCTTTGGTGGAAAAAGAAAGGTTGTTATCTCTCCCTGCCTGCTGCAGTTAAAAACAGATTTTACTTTCAGCTATTCTACTTTTATCAGAACTATGTGAGATGTGTAAATAGGACTCATATTAGAGCTTCTTCATATGAAGACTGATCCGAGCATTATTTTCTGCTGCTGCTATTACATGACTGGCCCATGTCTCACTAACCACTGGTTCTTCAGACGTAACAATACAGTGTTTGTAGGAAATCTTTACATGTGAGTTACATTGTACATAGATTTTTTATTAGAAGGACATTAAAGAAAAACTTATTTTTGAATTTGGTATTTTTAACATTGACCCTATTTTTCCATTTTTTGTGTCTAAAGCTGCTTTTACACAGTGATCACGCTATAGGGCTGCAACTAAGTCCCCTCTTTATACTGCCCCTGCAATTTTACACAGAACCAAATGACGGCAGCATCATGCCACTCCAGTTTATGATCATACACTGGATTGTGGCATCCAGCACACAAAAGAGGCAGGACATGTAACACAACAGCATCGGCCTCCAGTTTGACATATAATATATGCATCAGTATCACTTTGTGAACGATAATGAAGGCATAACATGTCCAGTAACAATCATCTACCTTCTCTGTTATATGGCAGCTGATCTTGTCCTCTGCTCAGAGGGTAAGGAGCTCCAAGTCTAAGTTTTCACTATTTGTGGACTTTTACAGCCACTGTTCTTTTTATTAGCCACTTATTGCTGCAGCTGCTTTTAAATGTCCTGCAATGGATCGCACACATAAACTCGCCATCAAAACATCACACTGATGCCACCCATGGTCACGTCTTTGCTGCTATATGTCTTACACAGAGCCTGTTTCGACACTGTTACTACCTCCTGTCCAAGTTCAGAGGCAAGAGTCTTTTTACGTCCTTTAAAAGTGCCTGATTTACCAGTGACAGACCCAGATTGTTATCATACATGTCTAACAACATTATGGAAACTTTTTCCATACATTACACTGATCCATTTGGTTTGTTAACCTGTGGAACGAGCTCTCACTTAACGAAGTGTTTCATTCTGAAATCTGGTTTTCCACATTGTTGAAATCAGCTAAAAATTTTCAGCCGTGACATTGAAAATCTTTTCAATGACACAAATCTACTTTTTCTGTGCTCCAACATAAAAAAAAACTTTTCCTGGAACTCCTCTCTCCAATTCTTACTGATGTTTCCACTTTTGTTTTTCCCGCAACAAGTCACCTCTTGCCAAATGGTTGTCCGACACTCCTAATAATAATCCGAGCTTGTCGGTGGCAGAAAACAGCACTTTTAATGGACATAAATTTATGGTGCACAGATGCCCGTATGAATTACATACAGTAGCAGCCTGTTTCTGCAGTTGCAGCATTATCTCTCAATACTGGACCAGATGCAAAAGTTGTCTTAATTCGTCATTTAGACAAAACAAAAAATGGGAGCATGGGAAAAAATGGGGCCAGGTTGAAAAATACAGACGCTTCCCTTTAAATATTCAAATTCCATAACTTGAACTTCTTATTTTTTGGAGTTAATGCACTTGGGGATAAAGATGCTGTGAAGTCAAACCGATGTGCATTGAGACAGAAAATATACACAGTGAAAGTGAGCTGTCAGCTGCTGCGGTGGAAATTTCAGGCTTAAATTTTCTAGGTTAGAGCTGTTTCAGGTTGTGTTTGAGGAAAAGGAATCGACTGGCTTTGAAGAGTGAAAACGAGCCAATTGCCCCAGATTCAACACACTGTGGGCTTGAAACTGTTCCATCTTTTCTCAAAACCTGCAGCCGATGATGACATGAGCTTATAATCTTTTTAATCACCTCTTAAAAATTATTTTCAAAATAGCCTTTTATTGATTTTAGCACACCTATGTATTTTTAACATAACTTAATTAATATTATGAATCTTTATCTTATATTGTTGGGTATTCTTTTTTTTATTATTTTTGTATTTAATTAATATTTAAATTTTATTTGCCTAAGTGCAGACTTCAAATGAGTTAATTTCAAACACTTGGTTACTGTTTAATTGTTGATATTTATCTTTATTAATTTCTAATTTACATTTAATTTCTATATTACTTTTATTGCCATATTTTATTTGCCTATGTCCTGGTATGTTTTAAATTCTGGTTCAACCAGCCAAGAAGGAAAATACGTATATTTTTTTCAGTGTCTTTGACAGTACATGTTAATTCTAATACAATTAGTACACTTTTACTATTTTTTCTTGACATACCAAATGTGAGGTGGCAGTTGGTGGACCATTGAAACCTCAGCATTTATTTACTTATAAATATCTGTAACTTTTCCATTGATGTCAGTTAATAAGCATTGGGAAAGGGGACAATAAATGCATTAATTAATGTCATCAACAAGTCATGAACTTTATTTCATGCCAAAAAACAAACATAGCATTCACATAACAACAGTATATTCCTCATAAAAGAAATGATAAAACACTTAAAAAAGGAGTGAACACATTCATTCCTCACGTTGTCAGAGCAACCACAGCTCAATATACTATCATACTGTACATTTACCAATGTTCTACAGCTATGACTTATATCTGTCATTAACTACTATACACAATCTTATACTTTCTGACGTCATTACATCGAACAGATCTGCGTAATTTCTGTACTCAAAATATAAACTTCTATTTGTGTGTATTTAACTCTTCTGATTACACACTGCAAATGCAAAACAATGGCTTTTGTGTTTTATTTCTAGAGTAACAGTACAGGCAAACTGCAGACTTATTAGTTTTTATTGTCTGCTAATGTCTCACTACACTTCAGTGCAGGTCTTGATTAATATTACATTTTCAATAGACAATTTACAATAAATATCCATTCTTTACAATTAGGTCCATGTTTCATATTTTTCTAAAGTGCAGAAGTGACACACAGATGATAAAAGTTTAGATGCGGACCATAATCGTTCATTAACTATTGGCTGTCTAACCCATCAGCAAAAAGACGCTTGGTAGCAAAGCTTTGAAGGAGACAACAAAGCACAAAACCACAGAGAGAACACGGGGAAATGCAGGTTAACCCTAACACTATTTCTGTTTTTGTCCATACGGAAAAATGAGTGAGGGATAACGATGGATAGACAGATCAGTTGTTATTCATGTGTTTCTATTTTTGTGGCATCAGCGACATATCTATTCTAGGAAGTAGTTTTTGATAGAAATAAACTAGCACTGAGAAATAAGAAATCATGCAAATCTTTTTTTTTGTCATTTCTTTTGTTTCTATTAAAATCAGAAATGTGCCTGTTAAATTAACATTGGCACAAATCCTGATCACACAGTAAAATACTGCATTACCGTAATTCTCTCTTTCCGAGGTTTAAATTTGTTTCACTCTTGAATGGTTTTTCTGAGCGGTCTTCTTTTTTAATGGCCTCAGAGCATAGCTTTGCAAAAAACGATCCTGGTCATGCCATAAGGAGGAAGTTGATATCAAAGAACAAAAAAAAAAAGATAAAACGATTACGCAATTAGCTCTTCCTCCTGCTTTTATTGTGTTGAATAGCAGCAGCCTTGCTCTGTCAGTTGTTGTTCATAATCCACCAAGAGGCTGTCAAATGAAACAATAATTAAGCATCAATATTTTGTGCTCTTTCCCAAGAAAAACAAATTACCAATGACAGCAGACAGAAAAGGTAAATGTCAACATGCACTTAAATTTTTCTCTAAGAAAGCAATGGCCTCCTGAGATTACAGTTTATTAACTAGTACAGTATTTCTCACACATTAAACCTGCATTAACTGATTTTTTTTTTACAATTTCAAAGGCAATGCTATTTCTAATTCTGTTCTCACAATTGTAATTAGAATAGTTATAATTTATTCATAAAACTGGATTTGTGTCAGTTTTTGTGTGTGAAGGCTGCCGTCAGTAGAGATTATTGTTTCAGAGCCAGGTTCCTACCTGGGAGGAGCATGGTGGAGACCATCTCAGGCTCTTCCAGTGAGTCAATAATGCAGCGCTGGAAGGTCTTACTGATGGACGACTGCAGGTAGCTGAGAGGAAAGAGAGATGAAATGCTCAGCAAGGCAATAACACTTCAAAGAGAGGATGTGAACAGCTCGGTGTGCAGGGCACATTTTGGTTCAGCACTGAAATTCTCAGAACATGTTTTCTAGTCTAATAAGCCGTGAAGCCCCTCTGATCCTACCTCATCCAGGAGAGACGGTCCTGCCAAAATTCGTACATGATGAAGCATGATCTGTCTGGCAAGTTCTGGACTGAGACGCTGAAAATAAAATGAGACAGCGAGAGAAAAAAGAGGGTAGAGGGGGTTATCTCATATGTTTGGGGAAATTAAAGCGATTTTGAAGTGGCTGCACTGAATCACAGAGATCCTGAGGCAAACAAAGGCACTGAGGCAGACAAAGGGACATACTGCAGGTTGTTTAGCTGGCTGCTGGTGGTATCTGTGTAGATTTTAAGAGCTTGCTGAAACTGCTCCACATCCTTTTCCTTCACAGACATTTGTCTTTGGACCAGGAGTATGTTCTGGAGAGAGAAAACAAACTGATGTCACGATCCCGTCTTCAAATAACTCCAGCAGAATACGCTTAATTTGGATTTTTAGTGGATTTGCATTTGTATGACTGATTCAACAGTATTACATATGATCAAATACATTAAAAAAAAACACAAAACACCTCAACAATTAGCAGTAATATCATTATATACATTTTATTTTGTGCAAACATATCTCATGTAATTTGACACAACCTCACATGACTCACCGATTTATACGTCCCTGCCAATGTGTCCTCTTTGAGAGGTTCAAGATGTGGACTCTGGAAATGAGGACATAAAGCAGCAGACTAAGCTCAATAGATTCCAGCAATAGAACGACCACAAGTTACAGTCTGTCACAAAGCATTGGTTTTTACAAGGAAAATGTTCATATTAACCCTCAACCAGCCTCACTACAGCCCTGAGAATGATAGTTAGACTATAATCTTGTCTGCATGGCCTTGATAAGAAAAAATAATTATTAGTGTGTTAGCAGGCAAGCTCATTATCCTTGCAGCACTGATATCTGACCTTGGAAAAAGACTCATCCATTTTTTCCAATGAATATGCAAAATTACAAATGCAATGAGTCCCACAGGAAGTTCTTCTTCAGACATTCAGGCAAAACTTAGGTAGCTTTTTCACAGAATTCAAAATATCTGTCTACATCTATGATCCCAGTGCATCAATAGCAGAGCTACACCAATGCATCAATATCTGTGTGAAGCGTAAAGCATTGAGTGAATCGCAGCATGTATTTACAGGCTGATGCTTATGCATGACATTCAGTTTGTGTAGTTCAATACAGCCCGAATCGTTGGCCTAAACAACAACACACACTGTGTACAAATCGTTCTCTCTGACAACATGTACCACAGAGCGAACCCTGTGTTTCTGCAAACACACAGTAGGGCTCAAACGGCCTGCTCGACATTTCTGTTTGTTAACAGCTGAGCCTCTGCAGTTAATCCTGATCCTAACAAAGAGCAGTTCTCTTAAAAGTCAGAAATTGGATGCCTATAAAAAATAAGGAATTTGAATAGGGAAGAGAGGGGACACCATCCCCCTTGTTAGCAAAATGACTAAAATGAGTCCCCCCTTGTTAAAAAGTCCCACCACACCAAGACCTATAGCTGATAAATTATTGAGAATAACTATATTTTGAGGGAGTATTTCTACTGTCACTGTTGCAGCCATGGATATATAAAGAGAACTGGATACATTGTTGTAAGCGGGGCCCTGTTCCTTCCTATGAAATTAGCTCAGTTGCACATGACGCCTAAAAAAAGCTCAGTTTTCGTGGTATAAAGTTTCCTGGATCTTCCACAAAGTTGGGCACATGAAGAAAGCTTACTACAGACTTCTGAGTCCTTTTGCGGGGCTTATGACGCAAAAAAACAAAATTACCCACTACAGGATTAAGTATTTTGGGGCCCAATGGCCTCATGTGGCAAACTTGGAAGTTGAAATTTCTTATTTGTACACTTTGTAAAAATGGGTTCAAATCGTGACACTGTTCTTGGGGGCGTGGGTGCAGCGTTTGTTCGCAAACTAAGGACCAATTGCATGGATTCAATCATCTCATGTGATGCTACTCAGCAATTAAAATCTTTGTTTTCTGATAAGGATTGAAACTCAGCGAGTGAGATACACACAGATGATACGAGATGAGAGAGGAGTCTGAGAAATGAGAGTCAGAAAAAAGGAGTATGACATGGCATGCTCTAAAGAGAGAAAAGTAGAATGGATGGACTCTTACATGTTCACAGCTGGCATTTTAAAACCAGCCTATCATAAATTTCTGAGACTGTGGTGATCATTAAAAGCCAAGCACCTTTTGACTAACATACCCCTTATATCCCCATACCCGAACAGTGGGCTTGTAAAATAAAACATTTGGCACCGAATCACTGATACCTCCTATCAAAAATCAGCACATCGCCCACTGCCTACAACTATAATACTCACTATTGAAGGAAAAGGGAAATACACTCATTTGCTTTCTTGCCAAGAGTAAGATGAAAAGATAAAGATACTGCTCTTAAAACTCTCCCCTAAATATGAAGCAGCAAGCTGAGTGCTGCATATAAACTGGAAGCAAAAAAAAAGAATTCACACAAACCTCGCACTCCAGTTTGTCTATGAGCTGCTCCAGTTGGTTGATCTGGGAGCCCCAGTGGTTGTCTGGCTCCACACTGACCCCTGACCCCAGAAACACAAAGTCATCACAACACAGGAAGTCTGAACAATGACAGTATATCAAAGTGTGGCATTTTTTGTTTTGAATGACCTACTTCTGAGCTAAGACAATGCAATATGCCATTTAAAATTCCCAACTCTCTCCAGTATCTTAATCACAGTGTTACTGAAACCAACCTGTGGTGAGCATGCCAGAGTAGGGGTCAGTAGGGGAGAGACACATGTTCTTCTGGATGCGTCGGCCGGGGCGTTTGGCCACCCTCTGGATAGGCAGGTCCTCGGGCTTCTTTACTATCCTCCGCCCTGGACAGCCCTGGTCGTGAACCGCCTCCATAGCGCAGTCCAGTGATGACTGGAGGGACTGCAGCTGGCTGGAGGTCTCCCTGAGCAGGAAGCGTGTCACAAACTGACCCAGCACTGATGAACCCTGATAGTCCTGAATGGAAGAGGAAAAGTAAACATGAAGGATAAGAATCAAAAGTACATTTTTTCCCATCATTCAGTCATTTCTCATCTCATCTTTAGAAATGTTTTCTGTAATTTTGTAATTGATATGATGGACTTGTCTGAGTGTTCATTTTCAGCTCGGGTGATTAAATAAATTGTGAAGAAAGAAGCTACAGACACTCGTAGATTTTTGGTTCATGTTATGCTCAGCTTTTTGTGCAAAACTGCTGATTCTTACATTATCTTGTATTTTGAGGTTTTTTGTAAAGATGATGCTTTCACGTCTTTAAAAAATAATAAATATACCTGTTCCTCGCTAGCGCTGCTGTCACCCGTCCCTCGTTAACACTCCTCCTTCCCTTGTTTTTCCCTGTTTCATTGTCAGTTCGTCTATGTTCAATGTGTTCCTGGTGTACTTCTTGGTTTAGATATGCATTTTTCTTGGTTTCTGGATTTACTTCTGCCTGCTTCCTTAGTTTTTTGTTGCCTGCCTGCTTTTGATGACTGAAACTGTGCTGGTTATTAAAGCTTCCCTTTGTTCCTGCAACCTGCCTGCCTTCTGTCTTGCATTTTGGTCCTTTTGAACTGAAACCACACACAAAGTTAAAATAGCATTATTTCCACCTGCCAAAAACAAAAAAGTAGTGAACACTGAAACACTGTCTGACGTGTGTAGATTACCCTGAATGAATCAATGCAAAGCACACTAGGGAATGTCTTGCAATGAGATCATTACAGCCGCGGCAGAACAATCTGCAAGTTGAAATGAATGTGGGCCAGACCAATGTCCCCCTCCTCACTCCCTACCACCCTACTTCTAGCCCCCTTGCTCAGACCTCACTCATCTTCGTACTTCAACTTGATTCTGATCTCAATTACACACTGTTTTGTCACTGTATCTTACACGGCTGTGACGCTATCACATGACAAAATCTGTCCACAGGCACACAGACAGACGTATAACACTTGGGAAAATACAATCAGTAGTAGTTCTCACTACAATTGGTGTTACCTGGAGCACATTTCACCATGATGACATGCACAGACTCATGAGGTGAAAACAATACCAGTAACAAGGTGATAATGGACATTTCCATGAAGTGTGAAGTGGTGTCATGATAGTATAAGGATGTCTAGTGGCAGTTTGTGGAGAACTTTCTGAGGCTGCTGTTTATTTTTGGGGTTTTTTTGCCAGCTCATATTTTTTGGATAATGAAGCCCGTCACTGTCACCAGCACCGTGCAGCGCAACAAAATAGAGACTGGTAAAATGACAAGGAGACATCTGAAAAATGACCAAGGAGCTTGTTGAGATCCTTGTTTCTGTGTGCTGCGTTTTCTCAGCACCAGAGACGCTGTACCACATGAGTAATGAACCTTAGTCCTTTCCTCAATTTCTCCTCCTATTCTTTTCAAGACAGAAGAGCTGCGAAATGACAGCGGATGTTTTCTTGTTATCTCAGGGCACCACGACAACACAGTGGACATATTTTCGTCTGTGAGCTCATCATTATACTCTTTGTTTGTGCAGGCACTTTTGAAAATACATGTGAGCCTTGGTGGCCCTTTGAGTACTGCTGTAGGATTAGTTTTATCTTTGGTTTAGCAATAAGAATTTAATAACTACAGCAGATCTCAGGATGGCTAAAAAAGCAGCTTCTCTTCAGGGCAAAGAAAGCTTTTTGAGTGACTAATAGCAACATGAAAAATGCATGAGCCATTGGAAGGCATGGGTGAGAGGAAAAAATACAATGTCAGAGAGGATGGATGTAGAGAGAAAGGAGATAAAACAGTGAAAGAGAAGCGTGCGTCTGAGTGAATAATGGACCCGGATTAAGAAGGAGAGAATGAGACTGAAAGAGAAGGAGATTAGAGCAGCTGAAAAATGGCCACGTGTTTGTGGTGCAGTTCTGTGGAGGACATCTGAAGTCAGATCAGTTGGACAGCTGGGGGGTTTGTCAGCCTTAGTTACTGTCATCTACGCTCTGCTATCCCCCTATGTTCTCTCTCTTTATCAGTAACACCCACTTCCTGCGCTGCACTGAAAATAAGTGGCTGCATATCACAGAAAACAACCTCATAACAAATCTGCATTTTTCACAGTCCGCACCTGATTCTTTTCCCTCATCCAACAGAAATAAATATTCACCAGTTGGCTTCACATGAGGTCGATAACACTGAGCTGAGCTATTGATTACATCTTAGTGGAAGCTCTCTGGCGTTGATCTCGGCTGTGTGCGTCTAAAACAAAATGATTACAGCCGTGCATGTCGAGGGCTGACACTTAGATCCCCTCTACATCTCGTGACGTATACAGTATACCGTTCTGCTCGACCAGGCTTCATAACAGGATTTCATAACGCTCTAATTATCATGTTTCACAGCTCAAGGCTGGTGAGTTGATGAGATGCTGTGTCTCGTTATGTGGTAATACATGTGAAAGAAATGGTGGTTTCAAAATGTTCACTCCTTTGAACTAAACACCATTGATCTCGATTTCAGCTCCAAAGCCTTAAGTTTCCAACTAGGACAGAGCGTTAGAGAGATGAAACCAAATGTATAAAAACATGTAAAGATTCTGGTTAATGGTTTGAAATAAAAAGTGAAAATAAACCCTAAATGTTATGTCAAATGAACAATATGATACAAACAGTGTACTCTTGTGATGATACATCTTAGGTGGTCATCATTGGGTTTTAATTTGCTACATGTAGAACAGTTGTTATAATTTTGCGTTTTTTATGTTTTTACTTTTACTTACAGTCTTGTAAACATCCCAGCCTCAATAAATATATTCACTGATGTCTCTACAGACAATTCCTATATATTTTTTGTTTTATTTTAGTTAGGTTTTTAAGCATACAGTATCATAAGTTAGTTTTTTTAAGTCTAGCTTTAACTTTATCTCAGTTAACTAAAATGTTTTGTCACACTTAATCTAAGTTTTTAGTTTATTTTTAGTTTACTTAAAAAACCTTGACACAAAATGCTGGTCAGTCGGTCCATTGAAATATCTCAACAACTACTGGATGGATCGCCATGAAACTTTGTACACGTATTCATAGCGCCCAGATGATAAATACCACCAACTTTTGTGACCTCCTGACCTGTTTTCTGGTACCACTGTGAAGATCATAATTGTTGTTTTGAACAAAAAGTCTTGACAGAACATAAAAAAACGATGGACGTAGTGACCATGACATCACTCATTGGATTGTGGACTCTAATTTTTAAGCCTTAAGTCTGGCATTTTGGCTGTCAAAATCTTGGATTTGGAGCCAGAAGTGACCTGAGGTTACCGTAGCTGGATGCATTTATATGGGTTAGTTATATAAAAATTCAACCCCTGAAAAGTTGTCATGAGCAGCGAAATACTGGAAACTCTGAATAAAATTAGGTTCACACATGACTCCCTGAGGATTCATTGCAAATTACTTCTTTCTCTCTTTTGTCCTCTTTTACTCTAGCACAATCATAAGGTCGCATTCCTAATCTATACTTAAAAAAACACTTTGTTTTACTTAAAATAGCAAAGTCAAAATACTAAATCAAGATGATAATCATAGTAAGCATGGTAGATCTGCTTAACATGTTGGCATTATCACTGAGCATGTCAAAATGCTGCTGTTATCATTTCGCTCAAACCACACTGTGACTAAGAACGGCTTCACAGAGCTGTTGGAGGACTTTCTTCTTGTTTTGGCTGTTGATCTGAGAATTCAAGCAATATAAGGTAGTCATCTTTGGCTCTGGAAAATGATGAATTTTCATGATTTTCTGGCATTTAAAACGACATAATTGAAATATTAGGAGGACAAATAAATAACCAAGAGAATATTCAGTAATGAATAATGCTCCATAGCAATCAATGCATCTACAATACCCGCACCAAATTGTGAAATCAGCCATATTATTCAACTGTTTCCAAAAGAGCCCAAAAGATGTTCACATAAATTGCTTTGCCTTTTCTTTACTGGCTGCCCAGCAGATTTACTAAGACAAAATGCTGTCAGTGTCTCTCACACTACAAGCTGACATTAACTATCTTGTTAGAAGAGACCGTTTTTAAAAGCATGCAGTTGTAAGCTTCTGTGAGCTCATGTTTGAAAATGTATTGTTAGTGAAAACAAGCAGAGCAGATATCAAGCACAGTCTGTCATGCTGGGCATTTTTGTTTCCTCTGCATCGCCACCACAGCAGAGTGATCTCAAAGACCTCTGAGAGGGTTTCAAACTGACAGCTGCAGCACAAACACAAAACAGCCTGAAACCCTGAATGCTTGGAGGGATAGCAGATGCCTACAAATGTTCCAAAAGCTGTTGAAATGGATAATAGTCTGCTGATGTCATGCTAAATTATCAACACGGTGCAGAGGTGAAAGCCATTATCACCCACCTCTTTAGTTTTATCCATGGCCTTCAAAATGGCCACATTCAGCTTTTCCAGAGCAGACAGGACGTTGACGTATTCCCCCAGATGTGGAGTGAAGTACTCTGGAGGAGAAGAAGACTTGTTGAATATACTTTGTGCTTGATCAGCACATCGATCAGTGGTGCTCTTCCACAAGCAGGAAATATATCACATATGATACTATTACAATGAAAGTGTTTTTTCCACTGACATGATTACATGTTAATTTCTAACTCACTGAAACTATGGGATGCTTGTGTTTTAGTTGCCAACAGCAGCTGCTAAAACTATGAAACATCTGGCTTCTTTGACACATGAAGCTGATCTTATGTATATAACATTTTAGGGGTAAATTTATAGCAAAGTCAGCAAAACAAAGCAAGAACGACACATATGTTACCTGAGAGTTTGTCTATGTCCAGGTTGCTGTGAGACAATGGGAAGAAGACAAAAAGAGACATGTTAATTAATTAAAGAGATGTCACTCAAGTGTTTAGGTTAAGACTTTTTTTGTCAGACTTTGGGGACTATCAGATTTTTTATCTAGTGCCATCATCTTGTCAAAATTCCAGTGGATGTAAACTGACAGGATTACATTGTATCTCGTTTCGCCAGTGCTGCTAAAGAAGTCTCCCCCAATACTGGACCAATTAAAAAAAAGTTGTCTGTATTAGTCACTTAGACACAGAAACATGGGAAAAGAGGGGCCTGGTTCAGAATATAGATGTTTCCTTTTAATTTCAGCGTGTGTGCATGGGGTTTTCAGCATTTTGCTTAAAGCATAGCCTCAGTCACAGCGAGGCTGTAGAATCTTGTTTTCTTGTTTCGTTGTAACTTTCCATTTGAAATAAGGAGGTATTGATTTCCACTGCTGATCTCTGAGGGGCGTTTAGACAAGGCACTAAACAAAGCAGCACAACTGCCTTGCAACTAAACCTAGAAGCACTTTTACTGTACATAAAGTATAATGTACTGTATTTAGTCATTATAACAATTAACATTATAACAAATAGTGGTGGACTTGGAATTTGATTTGTTTCCTTTAACATTTAAATGAATGCATAGCACTGTCTGTTTACGTTTTGCAAGCTTTCTATCTAAAGCTGAAAGTACGCAGATTAACTAATTCTGCACATTTAGAGGTGCAGCTCAAGCTGTAACACCTCATTTCTATTTCAACATTGTGACCACAGACACTGCAAACAATGCCCTCATATTTTTAGCCATAAAACTGATTTTTTTTTTTAATTCCAAAAGACTTTTTTCAATTTTGCATCTTTTTCAGTCGTATTCGTGCTCATCAGCGTGCAAACAGAGTGCTGCAAACTCTGAGTCTTTCACGGCAGAATTAAACCTCTAGATGGAATATTGACATAATCTCCACTGAAGGGAGGTGTTGACATCTCACTGCCAGGCAGCAGGAGAGCAGGAGGGGCTACAGATGGCAAGAGAGTTGGAGGACACCCAAAAAGGAAGATAAGCTCACTCTGTCTGCTGCCTGTCGATGGAGCAATACAGCTCCTGCATCTGGTCGTCAGTGAGGATACCATCAGTGAAGTACGACTGGAACTCCTCCAAGGACAGCTTGCCGTCGTCTGAAAGCAGACAAACACGTGAAAATTACACCTCACTGACGCCTAGGAGGTTTTATCACCTTAATGAAGAGTTTCTACATTATTTAGTATAATGGAACAAGGCCTCTTTGGCTTCAAAACACTTAATTAATTCCAGCAATAACCTTGATCGAATGAAAATGGTTCACATCAATTCACATAGTTCCAAGATCTTTATTCCACTTTAAAAACTCTGTCGAGGATAAACTTAGCAGTGTTTCCCATAAAACTGAATTAAACTACATTCCCCTTATGCGAGTTCATTACTGCAGCAAATGAGTATTTGTTGATATGTGTTGTGATGCAGCCGAAAATCCAATATTTGCTCTTAGGAGTAATAATTACCCAATTGAGCACCACATTTTCATTTTAAAGAACCCATTTTGGCCTTTATTCCCTCACTGCTGAAACCTGACACTGCATAATTTCAATTTCTGCCACAATTCACTTCTCCCTTTACAATTTTGTAACAATCACATAAACACACTTTGCACATCAACGAATGTTATACCAGTGTGTGTGAACGGCAGAGAATAAACATAAAGAGGAAGCTGAAAGCGAGCTCGGCCCGCCTCTGATAAGCAGTGTCTGGGGCTGTGTGCTGCAGGCCTGCAGGGTTCCTGAGGAATTTGGGAGCGAAGACTGAGGGCTAGTTTGAGTAGTCAGAGCAGAGCTAACTAGCGGACAAACTTCAGACGGTAATGAGAGCTCGCCTCCATCTCGCCAGCTTTGCTCTGTAAGCATCGAAGCCTTTTGAGACCCGGCTCTGAGATTCCTGCCAGGCAACAGAGCTCTGACTGATAGGCCCGAGCCAACAGTAAATCATATCATCTGTTATGTTTGTGGGAACTATTTTGACTTGTTGCCAACTCGCACAGTGGATGGCTCTGGACACGATGCAGCAAAGGCTTGTAAGCAAAAATGACACATTTCCAGAAGAGATTTACTTCAAGTTGTATTGTGTGTTTACTACATAAAGTGGAAAGTGTTTTAAATCGTTTTGTTTTGAATCGTTACATACTGATCACACCCTTAAGATGGAAATCTGTGGGTTCGCTGAACATTTGTTGGCTTCGTTGAACCTCAGATGAAAGATGAATCCATTAAAATCACAATTCTTATCTCAAACTTTCTGTAAAAAATCTTCCTTCCACATAATGTAGGAGTAAACACAATCTGTTACACCTCTGACTCACTCTGCAGCCTTCTCCATCAGAGCTGCTTTGGTGTAGATGCACACCCAATTAGACACCAAAATACAAGTTACAGTGCAGCTCAGATGGCATGTTATGCAAGTGTAGCCTTTTCTCAGAGCTGCAGTGGTGAGCTTTCAGCTGTAGACTGAAATAGTGTTTGTCTCACAAGCTAAAGGAAAGTTATCTGTGCAGCATGTGCTCCGCCTAGAAGATTTATGATTTCTTTCCAAATGTCATCACGTAATCAGAATGTGCAAAACCAGTCTTTGGAGGCATTTATTGATAATTTGTATTGAAATAATGAGTCAATTACTCAATTCGTGAGACTCTCCTCAACCTGAACGTCATACAGAACTGTAGGATATAAGGATGAAATAGTTATTGGTTTCCCATTATAAAATTCCCCATGATGTATTACCGTTTCAAATCTGAATTATTGTTAAACACATTACTGGGTCCACAGTAAATACTATTCAACATCAAGCAAAGTTAGCAACAGTCTCCCAGAAGAAGGTGCAGCAACGTGGGTTTGTTTTGTTGTTCCCTTGTGAATAGAGTAGGCGATCAGCAGGCAAACACAGAGATGCTACTTGTCGCTTGTTCTCATCTACAGTGACACAGACACTCACACAAGCATTTCTAATGTTGATGTACATTTGATGGGGTTTTCACATGTTCATGTAAAAGTGCATTCAATTTTATTTGTGGTTTTCAATATTAAACATGATTTCTATGCGTATATCAGTATGTTTTTTTGGCACATTTTAGCAGTAATGATTTTATTATTATTACTGATAACTGTGGTCACTCATGATCTCATCTCTAGTGGGCTGTTTAGTCAGACATTTCAAAATGACTTATGTTTTTGTTTTCTGGCCATGGAATATTTATTGACGTCTCCTGAACTAAAGTGATGCTTTTACACAACTTTTAGGAGCATAAATTTAACCAAAAAAATGTGGGTAGCATTAGGAAGCAATTACAAACATCCTGTTTTGTCTTTTATGTGGGGGATTTGTTAGACTAGAAAATCAATAATAATTTTGTCAGTGGGTTATTTATTTTCATAATTTATTAAGTAAATATGGTAAAAACATAAAACAACAACTGCTGCTGTCTGGTTATCGAATATTGGAAATTTGCTGCCGTTTATTGTAGATGTAGTGTACCTATCTTGTGGACATTTATGTTGACTTAACATATGTATAATAAGTCATGTGAACTCCCCCTCAGGTTTGAACAACTTGCACAGTCAGTGAAAATGTTGTTACACGAGTTGTGGTAAAAGTAAATATTTCGTTGATGCTAAAAAAATTTAACTTAAATTGTAAATCACTTCTTCACTTTCATGTAACCTTTAGTATGGCATTGGGTTGTAACCATTGCTGTAGAGTGACCTCCATTAGTTAGAAAGATTATTTATCTATATTAACCCTGATAATATTAACCGTTTGTTTTAGAGAACATGCTGGTCCAGAAACAGCGACACATCTTTTTTTTTAATTCAAGGAGCATGTGAATGCAACAAAAGAGCAGACATTTCCTTCCACATGTGAAACAACATGCATTAATTAACACAACGCAATGCACAATTTAACTGTCTTCCTCTCAATGTCAAATTTGTACTTTGATAAAATACAGTGCATTATTTATTTTGTGCCTTCTCCCCTTTGTAAAATTATTCAGTGTTTTCTAATAATATATACTGTAATATATTTATACTCTTTGTAAAAGTCTCATGTAGTTCTTCATCAGGAAAGCAGCTGTCATGTCATCAACATTCAGCTCCTAAAACAGCGAGATTTAATTAGAGAATATGCAGATTTTGCAGTGATTGATCCCGAGACTTTGTGACTAACAACTGTCAATATGACACCTCTGCTGGGAAATTTGAAGTGTTGTTGAGACAGATGATAAATCTGTACCTCACAAAAGAAGCTAGGCAGTTTACTAGCTTTAATTGTCTCATTTCACACTTAATGTAACGGCGACTTCAAAGAAAATCACTCCCTGTACCATAGCTCGTATCTTTCCAGTGCCCATTTTCCTTAAGGGAAAGGATTAAAGTGCTAAAAACCGAAGAAGCACCAATAATTCATAAAGCCCAACAGTGCAATTCAGGAGAATATGAGGGATAAGAATAGATTGAGGAGTAGACACAGACCATAAAACACACGCTTTACAGAGGATCATGGTGAAGCTAGGTCAGAATTTCAACTTCAAGTTATTTACAATTTTGTGCAGTATATAAGTTTAAAAAATATATTCATTTTCTGGTCATAATTTCAGGCATCAAAACTAATTACTGGAGTTATTTTGTAGCTAAAATAGTCAACCAACTACTAATGATGTCCCTCTCCTCCATTCAGAGCTGCAGCTCTTCTGTACATCATCCTTTGAGGATTCTGCAGCAGTCTACAATCCTCCCTGCCACTGCACTGAACACAGCGTTAATTAAAAAACTGCAAGTATGTGAGGCAGAAACCTCACAGAGAGTCTTATAATCTGCGTGTCAAGAAAGAAAAAGCAAAACTACCTTTGCACCTTACATTTTAATGGAAACACTTTTTTTTTTAAATCAAGAAAGTAAAGCAAAACAATACCCGTCTATGTTATTAAACTAGAGCTCTATAAGCAAACCAATCAATGGCCTTCTTGACAAATCATTTTTCATCCCACTGTTTGTTGTAAGCTCCGATGACGACACTTTGGTCTGTTTATTATGAAAGACTCCTGAAGGCAAATGTGTGACATATCACACTTAACAAAATGAGTCTCTTCTATTTTAAAAGACAAAATCTAACTGCTTACTGATCAGTGTTTTTCACACTTTCCTGACAAATCCAAGCCACACACACTGAGAAACTGGATTCTAATATCATAGATCAAATCCGTTTTCATCTCTGAGCTCAGTGTGCAGAACTTCATGCTCTTGCATTCACACGATTGTTTTATTGCATTTAAATAAAAGCTGTAATTCCTCATTACAACAGTATGGAGGAATGAGAGTATAGTGAGTAGGTAGCCAGCCCTCATTATGTGCTAAATCCGCAGTGCTCGGAGTGTATCATGGCAGCCCACTCAGTGCTGATTGGTAGGAGGCACTTTTCCTCTCGGGTGCACGACTCAGTGAGTTCGTGAAGACGAGACCCAAGCAGAGCTCGGCTGCAAATTGAAGATAGCTACCACAAACATGAGTTCTCGCCTCTCGCTTTTATCTTCTACAAAGAGTGAAAAATAAAAGCTTTGTGTGAGGGCTGGAGGACGGCGGGTGGAGGAGGAGGAGCAGGCTCACCAAATGCATTTAATATAAACACTAACTGAAATGGAGTTAACATTTTTTTCTATTAAAACCTCACACCTCTGTTATGTTTGCAGCAACTGCGTCAGTCGACTAATTCACAAAGTAATCGCCCGAGATGACACAACACTTCAAGAAATAAACAACCACCCACCCATTCCTCTGTTTTCAACACTTTCTTCACAACAGCCGCACAGAAAAAGCATCTTTTAAAGGTTCTTTCATAATTCACAATTTTTTTTTATTTGAATACCTCCACACATGGCACCGCAGACGACCCTTGCTTATGGTGGCTCATGTTGTATCATTAATCCTGCTCTAATGCAACACATCCAGCATCCTCTCCAGGAAACTGATCAGAGTTCATCGATACTCCACAGTACATGCATTAATCTCTTGCCCCTTTTTACATTCCATTTAATGGAGCTGCGGCGCATGAATAAAAAATTAAGACCAAAATCATTTTCCTGTTTGTCAGCACTGTTTTTTTCATGCGGAGCTGAATGCTCCGCGTTTTCCCACAAGATATTTTGGGAGGGGGGTTCCTTTGAAGTAAAGAGTTGATTTAAATATAACACGGTAACACGTTTAATCAAATGTAACAGCGACACGTTTGCAGAAGGAATATATTACAATCACATTAGGTACAAGTCTGCAGTGAATTTGTAGCAGTTTAAAAATGTATTTTCTGCTGAGGCCATATTAACAGTCGAGCAAGACGACTGAGACTGGAGGGATATATTTCAGTCTCACTGAGGATATATTATTAGATATCACTGAGATGTTCATGGAGTTCATCCTGTCAAATCCAATCACATCTGAATTCCAGTAAGAAGCAGCTGCACCTGACTTGGTTATTTTTATCTTTCTGGATCTCTCCAAGGTGGCAATAAAACAGAAAGATCCATTCGAGTCACATAAATCCCCTCAAAGCCAAAACAGGTCGCCTGTCTGAACCAAGTCATCAAACACTTAAGTTTTAATTAGCCATGTCATCTAATTAGGTGCATATTTTGCTTACTCACCATTTTTGTCTGCCCGGCGGAAAATCTGCAAGAAGAGGAGAGGATCATGTTTAAGTGGTTTTGGTTTAGGTTGGGGTACATGCACAAACAACACAAAGACAGTGAAAGAAAATAAAAACAAATGTCAGTTTGAAATTTCAGCAATTAAGAGGACAAAAAGTACAGACAGGAAATCTATCTGTATCACACTAGTCCCTTTTCTTTATACACAGAAGAGAAACCCAAGAGGAGCTGTAATTTTTAACATTTCAATAACAAAAGAGACATCTCAGGAAATGAAACGCTGACATTTATGTGCACCCGTGAGGAGCTTTGGAATAATGGCTTTTTTTTCTTACAGGGCATCTGGAATGATCACGCTGCTTTAAGATATGTAACTGGTTTGGTGCAAAACCTGAAAGCAGGAAGCAACCGTGCTTTGTGTTCACTGATTGATGCTGTGAACGCGGTTATAAAATCATTACCGATATCTTCGACCTCATCTCAGTGTAACACTGAGCCTGTGAGAAGTCAGATCCGTTGATGGAGTGTGAGGTGTTTTGTGTGAGATCAGAGTGGCAGCTCTTTCATTTCAGTGTTTTTTTTTTACTTGCTCAATCATCCTGCGTGGACCAATGGAGTCCAGCGGCTGGTTGATTAACTGAATCATCAAGGTGGAGCGGTGCACTTACATCCAGCTGTCGACTTTTGAGCACATCAGAGTGTGAAGGCCTGGACACGCAATGCACATATCCCCCCTCAATTCAAGACACATCTACTGATCCTCACAGAAATATATACCATAAAAAATGGTACTGACTGTGCATACAGAATTAGAAAGATGGCACTGAACATCTCAGGAACCTTGAAAACATTCAGCCTTTATAGTCTCATTCAGAGAGGACTTAAAGGACGCAACCAGTTTGTACATTTAACATTTCTGCTAACCATATTTGTATACTTAAAGTACAGTTTGAGGTATTCCCTACAAATCCAGGCTGGTTTCCATTCATTCCTGTATGCTATGCATACTCTTGAACCCTGACTATGTTGTGTAATCAGCCACAATGTATCAAGCCTGCTCTCATTTATTTCAAAGTTACACTATCATTGCATGGTAATGCAGTTTATGGACAAGATAGATAGCTAAAAGACTTTGATATGATCCAGAAATAAATAAGAAGAGGCTGGAGGGAATGGTAGGGACGTAGATTCAAACTGATTGTTGAGGCTAATAACAATATCAATAATTTCTTTAAAAAAAATCTTTTCATTTGTTTTTTTTTTAAGATAACCCATTACATTTTTCCCAAAGCCCTCTTATAATTGTTTCTTAAAGGATTGTGACCAAGATATGTGCTAAGTTTTTAACATTACAGTCAAAACTAAAGTTGTCAAAAACAAACACTGACAAAAAATATTAAGTTAACCTAAAAAGCCAGACCACACTGTACATTAAATTGGTGACAGACAACTTAAATATATATCAAAAACACTCTAACAAATAAATAGTAAAAACATTAAATTCAGTAGCATGTGCATATTTTGAACCAACCAAATTACTGATATTTAGGAAAGCACGGAGCCCAAAAACTGACTTGAAGCAGTAAAAAGGTAGTCAAAATGGCAAATCTGGAATATAATACATTAATAAACAATACAATTAGTGCCATTAGTACAGTGGAAAAAATACCAGCAAATGGAAGAGTATAAAGCTTTATATTTCAGTATTATCTATTTATGTATTCTGCTATATTCTGGACTCGTCTAATAATCTTTTAATGCCTTCTTTTAGCTTTGGGACTTCATAAAATAACCCCCCTCACATAAACTATTAATGTATTTAGCTGCAGGAAAGCTTTTCATGCTGTTATTTATGTTGAGTTTTATAAAGGATTTGTAGTGAAAGCACTAAACCACACATAACGAGTATGGCCCTTTAGCACCTCTGAGGAGACAGGCAGTCATGAGGACTACTGCTGGATGCAGGTGATGGTGTGAGACCTGGAGGCTGTGCAATCATTGTCAAATCTCCCCAAACCGTAAAAGTGCTGACGCAAGCATCCTGTCTAAGACACCTCAGAGGAAGCCAACAGGGAGGTGCTCCATAAAAATCTGGGGAACAAATTGTGAGCAATAAACATCAGCTCTGGAGAAACCCGAGCAGGAGATTTACTGGCCTTTATTCTTCCTTTGTGCTGTTAAGTGGGAGGTCGGTGGAGTCGATGGAGCTCATTCTACAGAGCCAATGAAGCTCTTCTAAAAGCATTATTAGCTACATGGATGCTGCTTGTTGTTGTAATTTCTATCTCAGCCAGTCCCGTGGGCCTGCCGATATATCACACTCATAATACAAATACAGTAGGAGTAGCTGACACCCTTTGAACATCTACAGCGTCTTGGTTATTTGTGAAAAGCACGACAAAGCTTCCCATCAGCCTCTCAGGCTAATTACTATCTCAAAAGGAGCAGCAATACACTTCTCAGTGAGGTAAAAGCCCTCACACGGATGTGAGTCTGTTAAATCAAACAATGTGTCCTTCAGCTTGTCTAATTATATCAACAGACAAAGACCCTGTTTTAAAGAAACAGAGACAAGCAACACAGAAACCCTCTTTAAGTCTAGGAGAGCTGAAATGTGCCTGTGTAGAGGGAAAAGAGCACGAATAAAGAGAATTTTCTGTAAAATCCTGCATATGCCAGTGTGAGCATCAGCACGGTTTAGTTAAGGGTAACTATGTGGGAAGTAACCTGTGTGTAAATGAGGTGTGGTAAACTATCTTAGCAGCATCCAGATCTCCCTGCTCATCTCTCAGCTAAAATTTGCATCATACAGCATCATTTTCGTAGGCTCTGGGGTTTTTGCTTAACAAACAGAGATGATTTTGTCATTTTTAGGATCATCAGTACATGAAGAAACACTTGATTTTTGCTCCTTGCCAATATACTTTAGTGGTAGAAGGTTTTTATTTTACCATGCTAACAGGCCAGAATCACTCTCACCTTTCAGACACTCAACTGTAAATTGAACATTTATTGATTAGGTAAGATTCATTTAAAATTGGTAACAAACTGACATTGGAGTTTTATGATTTAATGTTAAGGTTAACCAATTTAATGTGAATGCTACCAAGTTTTTTATTCCAAAGGATACCTGTCAATGTAAAGTTAGCTTCTTAATAGATAGATGACAGTAATTTTCATCCAGTATTTTCATGGCACATACTATGAAGCTCCTTTTAGCATATTCTAACGTCAATGTTTCTTGAGAGTGGAAATTAATAATTGTAACCTACATTAATTGCATTGGTGAAATGTATTTTTCCTCCATCAGGAGAACCTCCCAAGTGCATCTGGGCAAAACACCACTTTTTTTTAGTTTTTTAGTCCCACCTTCGATGCAGATTAAACAGTAAAACTTTGCAGTGCTGATCAAATATAAACCAACATTAGGTTACTGTTTTGTCTTTTCATCGCCTAATATGATTTCAAAAACACATTAGTGTTTTGTTTGGCTGTGAATTTGAGAACAAGGATCAGGGACCATTTCCTGTAATGTAAAAATGGAGGCTGAAAATACTGAAACCAAATGGTAAAACTAAGCAGTGCTGATAAAAATATAAACCAATAATCTCTTACAGCACTGAAAATGTTCAGAAACATATTTTAGTTTGCTGTTTAAATGCAATTTGATTGTTTATCAGCAGCAGATTAGTAGCATAGCTGTCTGCCATACTGTTTCTTGTGGGATGGCTAAGCTTGCATTACGTCACCCACCGGTGCATTCTGGTACTTGTAGGTTTTCTATCTCTTGTGCAAAAGCAAATGCAATGGCCTTTATTTCTGTTTTCTCTCTTCAGCTAACACCAATTTTTAAAGTATTTGCATCATCCTACTGCATAGACAACCCAGTTTTCTGACCAGAACACCTTCCCACCAGTGAATTACATCTTTGAGAACACGCAGGAATTAAAGAGCAAAGAATCAGTTAAGGTCGATGAAGGTGGATAAGTTGCCTTCCGGTGATCATGCTTTTAATTTCTGCAGCTGTTGAAGAATGACCAACCATTAGCCATTAATGTGTTCAGAGAAGAAAGGTAATGCAGTGTTTGCCTGGAGAGAAAAGAATGCTAACTGCATTTATACCAAATGCGTACTTGCTGCAGTCTAATGTTCCCTTCACTGGCCAATAATCTGCCTTGAGGAAACTGGAGAATTTTATTTACAGTCAGCTGTCAGGAAGTCTAAGGCTGGGAAATGATGCTGCTAATACACTGTCTTGTATTTGTGTCGTCAGTAAACCAGAGGCACAATAGCCATTAAGGCTCCAAGCATAAAGCAATGATTTTAAACTGACTGTAATACTGCACTGTATTAGTAGTTGGGGTTTTTTTTTCATACTGAAGCAAAAGAAAAAGGCAGTGGAGTAAGAGAACATTTGTGCATATAAATCCAACCCTCTGCCAACTGTGCAAGCAATACCCTGGTTAAATAATTCAAATATAACATCTCTATTTTTATGTATCTGATTAGAGTTGAGGGGAAGGCTGCAGATTAAGAATTCATACATATCATGTTTAATACAAACACTATGCTTGTTTTATCAAAGCTACAATCAATGTCATGAGGCTCATCAGCCTATGAGGGAAAAAAAGCAAATAATCTAAAACAGCTGCATTGTAAAGCTATGCTGTTTTAAATGGATTAAAACATCTGTATGTCAGATGACTGTGTTGTGGCATCTCTTTTGTCATTCACGCACTAATGGTCATGCACTCACCTTTCTTACATAATACTGCACATCAAGCACGATGTGAATGGGAGGCTGACAAAATGAACCATTCATAAAGAGCAGCTTAAAGGACGGTGTTTTACTCATATTGCGCCTTTTGAAAGACGACCCTCTGAGAGGCGGTCATGAGCAAAACACGCCTCAATATGCATACATGAGCAAATTTCTAAAAAGATGTGCTATTGGAAAAAAATGACAAGAGGGTGAAGCTACTTAAATGTCACATAAATCAGCTTTTACTCACGTCGTGGAAAAGAGAGATGGCTTGATTTTGGTTGTGGCCAAGCTCCTGCTGTTTCCTCAAGTGTTCGTGCTTTGCAGACTGTAGACACATGGTGATCATCTCCGTACAGGCCAGCATCTTGCCGCTTTCGATGCGATTTCCTCTTCTTTGTTTGAATAAAATGATTGCACTGTCTCTGTGTGTTTTCTGGGAAGGCTCGTCCTTGTCAGGGTGGATGGAGGATGATGATGTTGGTCCTGTGATCCTGTCAGGATGATGAACCCAGGCTGCTGCCCTCTGCCTGCTGCCCGCCGCCTGCACGTCGACAGCAGCACAGAAAACTCCGCCTCTACACGACCAGCAGCGGGTGATTCATAAAATGCACCATCTGCTGGTGAGAGCTCACACACTGACAGAGAAACAGTTAATTATAGGCAATGAGTTTTACATGGGAGGGCTGAACAAAAAAAGCTCTGGCTGACAGACAGTGGTTATCTTCTGGGATATTAATTCGAGATTTGCACCTAACACTGCATCAATGTTCTAATAATATCCCCAAATGAACTATAAGGGGACTTCATCTGACTTTTTTGATAATTTGTGGGCAATATTTATCAGGACTACCCCGCCATCCTGTTATGTTATCTTCATGAAGACAACTTTGCTTCTCTCACATGCCCCCATGGTGAATGAAGAATCAAAAAATAGGGAAACGTTTTTATGAATCAGACATTGTACATGTGGTCATGTTTAGAACAACATGATCACATACAAAACTATAAAAATCAGTTTACAATCTCTCACAAAACTGTATCCAGTCCCATTCCCAGACTTCCCAAGCACATGCATTTTTGTTAAATACCCTATAACACAAAAGCAAACAAACAGATGGTTATGATGGTACTTCATTTATATAGCACCTTTAACAACAGAGTGTTAATAACTATTTGAATATAACAAACTATTTATATGTTTAACAAACCAGACATCGAAGTTAAATGTCCACCATTCAGTCACTGTACAAGACAGAGAGTGACACAACTTTAATGGAACCCTATCAGCATCTTTGCACCTCCCACACAAACACACACACACACACTGACGCACACACACACACACTGACACACACCTCCCTGGGTGGCCCCCCAATGCTGAGACCCATATGACCCTTCTGATGGGTGGGAGCAGAGCTGATTTCATAATGCTCTTTGACATCTTACTAATAACTGCTGACACTTTCTAACCTTCTGTCTATTTGCTGTTTTGAAGTTCGTCCTCAGTGCAGGTCAACAGGTGAGCTTCGTCACTTCTGACCTCTTTCATTATTATTATTATATTATTATTAATGATTCTGTTGTTGTTATCAGCATAGCTTTTTTCATTATTTTGATTTTTTTAATAGTAGAAGGAGTAGTTGTGGTAACAGTACTCATGCTATTGACAGTATTAGTATCAGTGTTATTGTTATATACACGGCTGTACGCTACCATACAATATTTATTGTTACATACTACAGCAATAACAAAAGCAATAAATAAAGCATGTTTTTCATATTTTTCTTTTTGAATTGAATACTTTTTATGTTAATTTGTGTTTTATTCACTGATCGTAGTGGAGAACACACTAAATGACAGAATATAAATGTATGCACACATAATCTTTCTCTAAATGACTTTTGCTGACAGTCAAAGAGAAAAAATATGAGATGGGAATTTAAAAGCATGTAGCTAACTTAAGAAAATTATGCTCTTTGCATGTGATGAATAGTTAAATGTATTTAACAACAGTAAAGACAAACTTTTGACCTACTTGTGGTCTTTAAAGGGTCTTTGATGGACCAACTTAAAGATAACATCTAACCACAAGAAAAAGCCACAGATCCTAAGAATTGCTTTATCTGCTGCCTGCAGGAGATTGTGAAGGAAGTGACACAGTCCGTCTTTGTTTGTAAACTATACCACACATAGAGGTGCTCGTCTGTAAATAAAACTAAAATAAAGATAAGTTATTTTTGTTGACAATTTGTGGATTGTTTCCATCCAACTTTTAATTTGTCCTCTGAGACTGAGACTCTTTTAACAGCAGGAAAATAAAAGTTATTTATCAAAATATGGAGATGCATCCCTGCTATATTTTATTGGGGATTATTTCATCAGTAATCAGCCTCAGCTGATGACGTTTATCAGGGCTGCACTTGAACGCCTGCTGAGTTAAGATAAGCAGCAGCAACCTGCCGCACCCTGGAGGAGGCACCGACTGACACTGAACCAATATACACATCTCTGCCCCCTCTGGACATGCTTAACTATGTAAAGTATGATGCAATTGTCAAGTTCAGTCATCCTCATTTCACATTTTGATCAACTGACTATATAAAGCATGGCATATGAGGCAAAAGTAAATGTATAACCAGTGGTGGTATTTAGTTCCTTTAGTTAAATATTCTTTTAATAATCTGAAGTCCAGCATTGAAATGTAATAAAAGTATGTAAGTGTTTTCAGGAAAATGGTAGGTATAGGTAGGTATAAAACAAAAAAAGTTCCTATATGCAGAAAAATTGGATGTACAAAAAACTCAAAATGATTTTATAAAAATAATATAAAATTACATCAATGTTTATCAAAAGAGTTCCCAGCTAATTGATTGATTAATTGAATAATATTTTCAGCTATACTTTTATTAACTGTTGGGTTGTTTATTTTCTAACAAAAAAAAATCATATTTTATAAAGATTTCTTGTGTTTTTTCTTTTACGCAGAAATCTTAACTTGTAAAATAGTAGCTTAAGTTTTCAGATAAAACCAGTGAATTAAAAAATACAATAGCTCACTCTAAAATCTTGTGGAGTGAAAGTATAAAGTAGTATAAAAGGAAAAGACTCAAGTAAAATATGAGTGCATCAAATTTGTTCTTAAGTACCTAAATAAATACACTTACTTACATTCCACCATTGTTTATAACACTTTTTTACACATCATAAATGTAATGAAATTCACACCCTTTGCAGATATAAAGCATATGTCCGTGATATTTTTCAAAATGAAATTAATTTACTATCTTTTATCCTAAATCAGAGAAGGAACAGCTGAAGTACAATGGCGGCCTTCCTTCACCACTGCCCCTTCCTTAAGTCTGCGCCTCAGCCAGCTTTGAGGAGAACTGGAGCTGCCTTGCTGTCTATGGCCAACCAATGCCCCATCATCGTTCGCCAGATCAGTGTGAGCAGCGCAGCCTCTCTGGGGGCCAAGCTGAGAGTCTCACCCACCGAACAAGAGTCTCACCCACTTCCAGTGGAGGATCAGAAGAGGCAGTTCGCTCAGAGAGCTACTCAGGTGGCTCTGTCTGTATCGGAGAGCTGCCCCTTTGTCAGCTCTCAGATTGGGATGGTCCGAGCCAGTCCTGAGGTACAGGAGGATGTCCAAGAAGGTGGGAGGAACTAACACTCCATAATGATGCTGCATAGACAAAATAGTAACATCTCACACTGACAGACTTGCACTCATCTTTCACAGGTTTGTTGAGTTCTCTGTTGAATGGTTTAAAGGATTCAATCCTCCTAACATCAGCTGAAACCAATTCTGTCAACCACCTCCTCAAAGACAACATGGGTAAAATGTTACCTATTTCATTTGATACAATTTAGTAAAACATGTTTCTTTTATTTGCCTAATTATTAGTTGAGCTGCTCATTGAATGCTGTAACTGATTTTAAGTCAAAACTGTCACCTCTGCAGTTGGTCCCAGCTATGACTATGACCACTTCTTTACTGAGAAGATTGCTGAGAAAAAGAAGGACCACACATACAGAGTCTTCAAGACCGTGAACAGGAGCGCTGAGGTCTTCCCTTTCGCTGAAGATTACTCCATCTCTGGACGGGAGGGCTCCCAGGTGTCTGTCTGGTGCAGCAATGACTATCTGGGAATGAGTCGGCACCCACGGGTCCTCGGTGCAATAAGGTAAAAGGAGACAGAAAAAAAGCAAATGTTTGCAACTGTTCTGGCGCAAAAAAAACCCCAAAACATTAGTTGTTTGTCTGCATTTTCCTTCCAAAGCAGCATTGATAGTATATTTTTGACATAGTGTCCATGAAGTTCTTTTAGCCCTTAGAGGCCTACCATAGACCCATTTTTGTCTTTTTTGGGGGGGATTGGGGATCTTTAGGGGTAGATAGCAGCTGGTAACCTGAAGATTAATTTGAGATGCAGCTCAGCACATGGTGTCAAGTCTCTTTAGTCAGAAATCTGTAATAAACATTGTATTTTGATCTGGCTTCTATTTAAAGTTTGAGGTTTATATTGTAAAGGGGCTTAGAACATTATGATGAAAGTATATGATGGCCACTCACATGCTCAGTTATGGTGCATACATTGTTGCAGCAACCTTTGAGCTGATGTTATTTGTTGCATAGATTTGGTGGAAAATTTAAGCATTTTTACACCACTTGAGAATTGGTAAAAAAAAAAAAAAAAAAAATCCAAGTCCAGTCTCCAGTCTGATTTGATTCTACAGCTCTGGCAAAAACAAAAGCTGCAGCCATTTTTTGACATGTAGGCTACATCAGGGGTCAATCCATCCTTTTTATCTATTTTTCAGTTAGTGGGTTTTGTAGAACCTGGAGCCATTGTTTTGATGTTAAAGAATTAAGTTGAAAGAAAATTTGAAAGAAAAGATGCCTGTGGGCTTTATGTTTTATCATTTTGTTTTGGATGATTTCAGAGATGCCCTGGAAAGGCATGGTGCTGGAGCAGGTGGGACCAGAAACATCTCAGGCACCAGTAACTACCACGTGTCTCTGGAGAGGGAACTGGCTCAGCTGCACCAGAAAGATGCAGCTCTGGTCTTCTCCTCCTGCTTCGTGGCAAATGACTCCACCCTCTTTACTTTGGCCAAGATGCTGCCAGGTAAATACTGACCTCTGACATATATTTTGCATTTCATATATCATAGAAAAGGTGATGTTATCTCACAGGGAAGTTATCTTCACTGGTTTCATGCTGTATTCACTGCTGTGTACAGGGTGCGAGATCTACTCTGATGCAGGGAACCACGCATCAATGATTCAGGGCATCAGGAACAGCAAAGCCAACCGTTTTATCTTCCGCCACAATGACAGCCGACACCTGGAGGAGCTGCTGCAACGCTCAGACCCTAAGACGCCCAAAATAGTGGCATTTGAGACTGTGCACTCGATGGATGGTAAGTACTATGAAATATTACATTGCAGTGATAGAGGAGATTATTTAGATTTCATATCTTTACTCATAAACCTTGTGGAGGTTACAGCTATTTAAAAATACTGTATATATACAGAAAGATATTAGATATAAATCAATTAAAATGGAGAAACAAGAGATGTAAATTTTGATATTTTACCTTCTGTGGCTGAGCTGAATAAGATCATGTGAAAATACTATATGAACATATGTATTATTAAGATTGGATTTATCTTAGTTTACGGCACATTGGTGGCTGTGTGATTGTGGAAATACCAGGCTCACAGTTAAGCCACAATATATTTATAGTCTTAGTAATAAAATTCTCCACTGAAAAAAATAATAATATAAAACTGGCACGTGAGCCACATCAATTCGCAAATTCTTTATGTATATTATAAGTTAAGTCATCATGTGCAAAATTAATAATTTATAGCCAACAAAGGGAGAACCAGGTTTAGAGTATTTATATTTCTATTATCTTCAGTTATTTAGTCTGCGCTATTTATCATTTATCACTGTCTCCCATGGGAGGAAATAGTTTTCCACCCTCAGCTCTATTTCTCTGTGTGATATTACACTGCTGACAGCTCCATAAAGCACAAACTGAAGCAGGCTGAGTGGATGACTGGGACCATATCCAGGATGTTTTTTTTAAACACTAACACAAAAAAAGAGGTGTTTTGATGTAAACAATTTGTAATTTATAGAGATTTTTACATTTGCAAGTAGTGTAAATAACTCCCCAAATTCAAGCATACACCTAGATCTACACAACAATTACATTTGCAGCATAAATTTGCCTATTTTGCACAGTTCTAATTATAGCACCTTATTCTCTGGGGCTTACAGGTGCCATATGTCCTCTGGAAGAGCTGTGTGATGTCGCTCATCGTTATGGAGCTCTGACGTTTGTTGATGAGGTTCACGCTGTGGGCCTGTACGGAGCTCACGGAGCTGGAGTGGGAGAGAGAGACAACATTATGCACAAGATTGACATTGTCTCTGGGACCTTAGGTGAGGAGCTTTTGTAGAGATTGTTGTTCTTTTAAAATGTCTAAACAAGTGAGCAAACTGTTTTGTTTCATCGTACCTTTCTATTATATGTAAGGTATGATGAAATACACTATTACAGTAAAAGGGCGAGGCAAACGGCTTCAAACTGTCTTAGATTAATTGCCTCTTTTCTTGGCCAAATTCCCCATTTACAGCCACTTGCACTAACTGACACTGTCATATTGCCAGCACGGGAGCAATGGCTCTCGACAAGGATGATGCTGCCCCTATGTTGGTTAAATAAGGTCAGGAGTGAAAGCAGCAGTTTTATCAGCTGGGTGCCGACTCTACTCCCTCTCTGGTTGCACTGATAAAACCATCATCAGGGAGTCGTTGAGTGTGTAGCTTTATGACAACTGTGTAGTTCTAGGTAGAAAATCCTGTCAGACTCACATTAGTTGTAAACTAATCCTGGATTACAAGACTTGACATTACAAGACATTGCTGCAAGTGTTGAAATGGCAATAAATAATCAAACAACAGCAAATAAAAAATTCATAGTGGTATATCAACACACAAAACCCAAAGTGCAATTTTTGATACATTATTGTGATGTCATAATTTGACACAGAAATGAAATGTACCATGTCATTTAAGGATATTAAAGTATAGCAATTGGGACTTCAATATTAAACAGTGAGAGTTAATTATCACACACAGAATATGTCATGTATTATTTTGGTGTAGAAAGTATCCATCAGATTCTTTGCCTTAGTAAAAGCAGCAGTGTCATAATGTAAAAATATATCATCATAATAAGTTAGGATTCAAAACTACAGAAGCATCATGAATAAAGCTACATTTGTATAAAAAGTATAAAAAGTATTCAGTAAGCAGGGTGGTGCGTATCCAGCTTTATGTTATTGTGTAGGTTAAATATCCATACTGATGTTATTATTAGAGCAAATATTATTAAAGAGATATATCAGATCTTTTGAAGTGGGGTTGTTTTGGGTACTTATCCATCATCAGCGTATTACAAACAGTAGATGTCAGTCAGTATGCCCCCTGTTTGGAGAAGCAGGCTGGAGTACTGCCACTGAAGCTAAGCAGTGTACTGCTGTGGAGGGCTCAGCATAAAACATATTATAGCGATTGTGATGTCTTGAGAGGTCTGGAACTTTCCTGGAGCTTTCGAGTTGTGGTGCAGGAAATGAAAACAATCAAACGTTGCTTTTCAACTTACACTCACTCCAACTTACAGTTTATTTAGTATTCGGTCTTCTTTAAAAGGTCAACTTATCTCTTTGAGACAGAAGTTAAACAAAACAAAAACAGGCATGTAAATCAAAACTCCAGTTCACTGTCTCCTGGGTACTATAACTAAAATCTCTGCTCGTGTCTGTCTGTCTCTGTAATTGACTTTGCCCCTACATGCACTGACTCCCCTTCAGCTCCCTCACCAGGGCAATCAGCTGATTTGTCTCAGCTGGGCAGCAATCAGTGTCCTGGCTGAAGCCTGCTGGCTTATTGTAGTCTTTTACTGGATGCCATGATGGTTTGTAGGCCTTGCTGCAACCACCAAGAATGCATCTCCCCCAATAACTCTACCTCTCATGACACCACACCACCTATAGAAAAGTCCTAAAAAAATTATTATTCGGAATATTTTCTTTACTTTACCTTGACATCAGATAGAGTTTTCTGATGGGGGAATGAAGCCGTCATAATGCCCTTTTATAAGCCAGACTCCAATGAGGGAAAAAATGATTTCAGTAATGTAATAAAAACAGTAATGTTGGCTCGCTAAACACAGGAGCTGTTTCGATTGTTTGCCTTCTGGTGTGACTTTGGTGTTTTACTGACCAAAGTCATACAACAGCAGAAACGAACAAAATGATCAAGGCACTTGTAGACCAACAGCTCTCATGTTTAACAAGCCAACATGACTGTTTTTGTCAGTGGATACTGGTGGTTTTGATGAGAGCATAGAAAGGGAACTGACAACATTAACAGTTCACCCTTCGGAGTGGGCTATTTGATGTAAAAGCAAAGCAGTGAAAACACTCTATATAGTGCACTCTTGAAATCAACTGATAATGATTTTTTTAGGTGGATAAAATATGTTCCTCATCCACAGCAGTACATTGCTCAGCTTTGGTCTCAGCACTGCTGGCCGTTCCTCCAAACTGGGGGCATGCTGACAGAAATCTTGCGTTATCTGTTACAATACAAACTTCACACTTTAATGGTTGTAAATTATGTACGAATATATTAGTCTACAAGGTTAGCTGTCAAATTAATGCATAAGGTAAAATGTTTCCCCTTTGAAATATGTCTCAAAAAACGTAAGTACTATTAAATGGAAATACTCAATTTAAATGTTGGATTTGTACTTAAATAAATGAAACTCCAATTATTGCCTCCTCACCTCACATGTCCTCTGTCATCGGTTACAGGTAAAGCCTTTGGCTGTGTTGGAGGCTACATTGCCAGCAGCGCTGCCCTGGTAGACGTGGTGCGCTCCTTCGCAGCTGGCTTTATCTTCACCACCGCTCTGCCTCCGATGGTCTTGGCTGGAGCCCTGGAGTCTGTCCGGGTCCTGAGGAGCCCCGAGGGGCAGCAGCTCCGCAGAGCCCACCAGAGGAACGTCAAACACATGAGGCAGCTGCTCATGGATAAGGGCCTGCCTGTGGTCAACTGTCCCAGCCACATCATCCCCATACGGGTAAGACAGTTACCATATCCCACTCCATCAACTCCTCATCTGATCATTCCAGTTGTTAGTATTTGTATTTAGAGTATCTTTTTGGTCAGAGAAATATTAGGAATGCAATTTATCTCAGGAGAAAACTCAAGCCTATCTAAAAATGTTTTCAGAAACAAACACAAATCACAAATTTTCTCATCTTACAGTTAAATAGTGCACTAAAATGTGTTTCTGAATACATTTTAGGTAGCAATAACAAAAACTTAATTCATATTTGTTTAGCGCTGCCCAGATTGACATGACTGATTGACTGACAACTGCATTGGAGACTCCTCGGCTCTGACTGGTTGTTTTGGTTTATGTGCAGTAATGCCATTGGAAGCACTACGAGAAGGCAGAGGAACATGATTTTTTCACAGATTATCTGTCTCTTCGTGCTGAGTGGATGTAGTCAAGAAGCCTGCAGTGAAAAAGGCCTAATGTCTACTCCTCTATAACTTCACAAGTACATCATTAAACATCTGGAGTCTTAAGTGTGCCATCCAAATAATTAGAGATTTTCAGTGTTTAATTATAATCCAATTTATGATCGTTAAAAAGTAATTCTAAGATGTTAAGTTAATTAAATTTGCATTTACATTATGCAAACTTAAATCTTTTTGTGATATCATTTATTTTTACGATTCCATTTAAAAATTCAGTTTTGACTTCATTGTGGCTTTAATGCATCATTTAAATGCTAATTAAAATCATCAATTTGTAATTACTTTTTAAAAATGTATCACACTGTTGAAAGTAAACACAGAAAACTTCTATAAATAATTCAAGCAGCACACTCTTAGCTCTACAGACAAAGTCCACCACAGTAATAGCATTGATTACTACATGTATGTCCTGATTGTGCTGAATAAAAGCATCCACGTCACTTTTTGTGTTCTGTTTTCTAGGTGGGCAACGCCGAGCTGAACACTAAAGTGTGTGACACTCTGCTGGAGAGACACAACATCTACGTCCAGGCCATAAACTACCCCACAGTGCCTCGTGGTGAGGAGCTGCTGCGCCTGGCTCCGTCTCCTCATCATAACCCTGCCATGATGGACTACTTTGTGGGTGAGTGTGGGGATCCTTACCAAAATTAGGTCAGAGCTGTTCTACTAAACCTCCAATCAAGTTAAGTGGGGACAACAGCCAGTACACGTGATTTATGTTTGTCCTTTGTGAGTCTCGTTGCTCTGTAAGCATATATGAGTCTCTTGGCATCCACTTGTCACAACATACTGCAATGCAGCAAAATGACAAAACTCTGAAGAGATCTTTAAATTGTCATCATTTAGTAGCAAAACTGACATTATAACCTTTTTGTGTGCCAACCGAATGAGCAAAGACTAAATTTTACGACGCAGAAATAAATATTGGCATTTATTTTTGTCATTCTTATCAGTGTCTGTGTTTCATTCACAGAGAAACTAGTGGAGGTGTGGCAGGAGGCGGGGCTCCTGCTCAACAGCCCGGCCACAGCTTCCTGCGCCTTCTGTGACCGCCCGCTACATTTTGACCTAATGAGTGAGTGGGAGAAATCCTACTTTGGCAACATGGAACCACAATTCATCACTGTGCTTGCATAATACCATAGTACATGTGGTATCTCAACGCAAGTTATACATGCAATACATGTATACATTTAATTTTATATTCAACAGCCTTTTTTAAATACAAAGTTCTTCATCAGGTGCACTGAGAAGAGTACATAAGTCTTGACTCTGTACTTACATTAAAATGTTCTTTATTGTAAGTGGTACGGACTAAACTCCAGTATTTATATCTGTTTTCTTGTATCTATGCTTATTAAATTGTGTTTGCTGTCATGGATTGGATTAAAGAAAATTGTGTCTTCTCCATTTCAAAAGCATAAAACCTGCACGTTAGGCACTTTCTTAAATCTTTTATCTAGGTGTGATGGTTTGTATTAAATTATTTTTAATTTTATGCTGCGTGATTTCCTTTATACAACTATAATGACCATCATGATTTGTTTTCGTTATCACAATAATTAAATTGCTGGTGTTTCAGTTAAAAATACGATGTGCTGAAATTAACTGGTTCATAAAATATGAGATAATAAAATATTCAATAAATTTGTGAAGTTGGGAATCATTACCGCCAACATACACCTCCCATATTCAATATACTGCTTTGCTGTAATGATAAATATATTGAAACCTATGATTAATGTTGTTGTTAATGCTGCAAACTTAACTGGAAGACATACTATGAACCAAAGCACCTTGTCCAAAAGAAACCATCAAATATGTTATAAAGTTGTGGAAGATTTCGCATTAGTTAGAGAGTAACTGGCATACAAATGATCATTTAGGGGGTGGGGGGGGTGGTTGAAGTGCTCCTTTAAGGTACAGGCACTGACATGGCTATATTATGTGAGTTCGGCTGGAGCTCCTGTGTACCTTTGACTACAGCGCTAGTTGACATTGCAGGGGCTGGCCACTTCTCGTTTGACCTTTGCCTTCAGTCTGCGGAGCTCTGCATTCTCACTGTCCACAACAAGACCACATTCAATCAATGTCCAGGATTTACTGAGCTGCTGCTCCCCATAGTGTTGCAGCGCCCCCCGCAGGAAGCACTCAGCCAGACGTAGCCTCCCCAGACCAGTCTCCACGCACTGGATTGTCTGATTCCGGTGGAGCTCCAATGCCCGAGAGAAATCCTCCAGAGCTGCTCCTTCTCTGGAACAGAGCACCAGGCTGCGGCCTCGCCGACACAGGTCCTCCGCCCAGACTTGGGGGTCCTCTGAGCAGTTGGAGTCAGATCCATTGTGTTTCTGGATAACTGTGTCCAGATCAGCTATGGCCCGCTCATGTAGGCCAAGCTGAGCGAGGCAGGCTGCCCGCTGGCGGAGATACTGGAGTCTGTGATTGCCCACTGCTTGAACTGCCACGGTCAGCAGTGCGAGGGCCTGCTCCCACTGACCATCTGACGACACACTGCTGGCCTCCTGAGCTGCTGCCTGTTGCAGTATAAATGTAGAGCAATTTATAAATTCAGAAATATTCCTAATTTACAGGAAATTAGCCAGACTAAGGAAAGGTGCTGTTGCCCTGTCTTGTAAATTAATGTAAAAGTTTTTATTGATGCTCTGCATCACCACATATTATGCATACTTTTCCATCTTTTCTGACCTTACTGTCCATTTCAACCATAGTAAATATTCATTGTGATACAGTGAGAGAGAACCTCCTAAATTGTTGGACGTGCTAGTAGAGTTTCAGGCATTTTGGTTTTCATTGTTTTTTGTTTTTTTTAAAAATATATTTTAGTTGGCACTGTATCAACCAAACCATAAAAACCATAAAAAGTGAAGTCAATAAAAATGATAGCACGTAAAAAATTCAGGCAGAACAGATTAAATCAAGACTGAATGCAGGGGAAATGTGAAATTATCTTAAAAAAAAAAACAGGAGTGTCACAGAATCACAGAGGAGCTCAGTGCAGTGTGATGAGATGGATAACACCACAAATTAGACAGAAAATTAAATTGAAATTAATCACATTATAATAGTTTTATCTTGCTTTTTTTGCAACACTCCACTGTATCACTACAGCAATGCTGCTCATTCTAAAGTGGATCTAAGATTCCTGCACGGAGGCTTACCTGTGCCATGCGTTTTCGCTGATTAAATGGGATCAGGGCCAGCAAGAAGACCAGACTGGATGAATCTTTCTCAGTCAGTTTGCTGAGCCTGCGAGCTGCGCTGAGGTAGTTCTGCTGCCAGGCCGCCACCACACCCACTCTGGCCTGGGCCACTGCATCTCTTGGCTCCTGGCCAAACACCTGGCACAGATGAGCACCTGCTGCCTTAACTTCACCTGGCACAAATGGACCACAACAGCAGGAGTAAGGATTACTGAAAACAAGGAGCGCTAAGTTCACTGGGAAAGTGGATCAAAGTGGAAACGCCATACAGACTGAATTGTCATCTCTTCAACACACAATTTCCAGTGACATCAAGGCAAGAAGTTGAGCAGCAAAGTTTGGCGAAGTTCCCATCTCACCTTTGGCTAAGAGAATGTCCACATAGAGGAGATGCCATCTGGGGTCTCTGCAGTCAGTCCTCATCAGAGCTCCACCAATTATAAAAGCCTCTCTGAGCTGCTCCTCGTGGCAGGGGACAGCATTAGCGAGCAGGATGTCTGACAGATTGGTCCGACAGAACTGATGCAGCCAATCACAGACCAGCTTCCGTGCCTTGTCTTTGAGTGATAGGATATCTTTGGTGACGATGTCAGCGTTAATCTGAAGTGCTGACAGGATATCATGGGTGCATTCCTGACAGGAAAAGGTAGATGTTTATATTTAAATTGAAGATGCATATTGCCGACAGCTGCGTTAGACACTGTTATGTAAAAATATATCTGTCTTATACAGGGTATACCCACCTTTCAGCTAAAAGGCCATTGGAATAAACAGGAGAGTATACCCACTTTCTCCTCGGTAACCTACCCATCTACCTAGCAGTGTACCCACCTCATCAACTACATCTACACCACTGCACATTGGTCAACATAAGCATGATATCGGTGGTTTACAGTCATTATATATTGTGCCTAGTGAAATTCTAGTTCCATAAACAATTACCTTTCACGGATGGTTGCAGCCACTAATGTGTCAAGCTGCCTAGTGTAGTTAGAAGTCTCGAGAATGCCAAAGAAAAGAAATAAACTTTTTAAAGTTCTGAGCTACGGCATGTTTTGACAGCATTTCAACTCAAGAATACCTTTTGTTGGTTCAGCATTAGATAGGTGAAGCCTCTTCCACAGAGGGCCTGGACGTGTTTCGGGTGCTCCTTCAGAATGGCACTGAAATCAAAGATGGCTGTCTTTCGTTGACCCAGCAGGGCGTAACACCTCGCTCTCTCCAGCAAAGACTCTGCTGCCTCACCACCTGGAAAAATTCATTTAATTAGTTTCACAATATTCACAGCACGATCATCCCAATTAAACTGATTACTTGCACACTTCCATAAAGAAACAGTGACCAAAACACACAGAGTATGCATATATGCTGAAATTGCTTCCTTATTGTCTAGTTCAATAATACAGAGCCTATCTGTCTGCTTTTTGTTTAGTGTTTTGAAAGTTATGTGGCTCTACTGAACTGAGTCCAAACACAGAAATAAAGTCCCCGTTTTGTACCAGCCTTTCTCTTATCCCTCTAATCCTATCTAGATTAAAGTATTACCAACTATCTATTGAGTCAACAACCAGAATGAAACTAATAAACTACCAGAGGCCATAATGGCGATGGAGAGGTATGCCACAGCCTCCCTGACGGCGCTCTCTTCTCGTGTGCCCCCCAGGATGCGTTTTGCTGCAGAGTGGCAGTGCCCCTGCAGCAGAGCTCGGTCCTTCTGTTGTGCCACCGCCAACAGGGGGCGCAAGCAGCTCGTGTCACCACACTGAATCAGCTTTTTTAATAGCTGCAAAAAAAAGGTCAGATATTAAAACTTTCTCTTTTTTACTGTAAAAGCTATAAAATGTGGAGATAAATGTATTAAGCTAGCTGACCTGACACACCATATCACTACAGAATAATGTACTCTGGTTGTATTCAGTTGATGATTTTACATTGCCTGAGACCACACCTATTGATTATGAATGTATAACAATAACTAAAAAGAAAAAAAATGTTTTGCAAAACTAATGTGGTGTATTATTTCTTAGCTTTGCTACAGAAACTAAAAAATGACCTTTTGGCAAACCAGGCCTGTCCAATTTATCTTAGACCACCACTAAATGACATTTAATCCTGGAGGAATATGTTAATTAAATAAAAGGGAATTCACATTCACCGCTCTGTTGGCCTGTGACTAATATAAACAGACCAGTAGTTCGACTTGAGTCAGTGTTGACTCATTTTTACTCTACTTCCTAATTTGTAGTTCTAATGCTGAACATGCTGATGATTCTACAGGTGACTGGGTTGTTTTAATGTTTCTTCTGTCTGCTGGGCAGCACTGTACTTCATAAGGTATCTGTATTTGTGCCCCGTTGTTCGTGTGGTGAAACATGTATAGATTTACTCTGGCACCAGGTTTGACAAAGGCTACGTCTACTCATATACAAATAAAGAACACTACAGTAATTAGAGGGAGTGTAAATGACTCATTGAGGTTCCTAGAATGCACTTTGAGGCTGTGGCTGGGGAGCAATATAAGTAAATGAGAATAAGTAAATGAGAATTATATTATGCAAATGTCACCCAGTGTAACACATACTGTACATCCTACTGTAAGAAAAGAACAGAAATTTCAACACCTTGTTTCAGAAAAAAAAAATTAATTAGATAACTGTGTCTGTATGTGCAGAAATTGTGGATCATTGATTTCTTTTGCCAAATCTTCTCATGCCATAAATCACAAAACTGGTAATGTTTTTTTTTCAAGTAATAAATATATAGTTTTCCTAAATAGGCAGGAACACACCCTGCCCGAATCCCCCTTGAAAAAACATGTAGTTGCCTCTGCACTTTGGTTGCCACCGCTCAAAACTTGCATACCTGGTTGGTGTCATAAAGAAAGCCTCTGTGCAGCTGCAGCAGGGCGAGGCGAGCCAGGATGGGTGCTCGAGGACTGGTGGGCCCGATGGAAAGAAGCAGCCGGTAGGCCTCCTCCACCCGTCCAAGCTGGTACAAGGCATCTGCTGCCAGGATCTGAGACCCATCAGCACCAGGCTGGAGTTCCACCAGCAGTGCAGCCAAAGACTGGACACCAGCTGGAGTCCTAATGCACAAAGAAGAAAAAAGTGCAACACCAAATGAATGCATTTCATTGAGAGAACATGAATTAGAGTGAGGATCATAAACTGACATTTGTAGTTTTATTCAGATGAACTATAACCTTACAGAACTACCAGAGAAAGATTTTGCTACATAGCCTTTTCTTTTCTCACGAGAAATGAAACAGCTTCTTATACAGACATTATGCAGTGATAGAAAAAACAGAACATTTTAAGATCTTAAATAGAATCAGGCTGAGTCAAGAGAAAGGCTATTTCTCAGCAGTGGAAGTTAGGTAGTAGGAGAGAATTGTCAAAATCTCATATTGATATTAAATTGAGCTATGTTTTCCCTGAGAGAAATAAGTTGTACTAAGAAGAAATCTTATTTTGAATTTTCCTGTCCTTTGGGTATAGACATTACATTTCCCAAAAATGCATAGTTCTGGTTTCAGAAGTGACACATCAGACGCACAGCAGACATTTGATTTGTCATAGCAGGGGAAGCACAGGTGTTACTAACAACATTAACGATAGATCAGTTCTTCAGTCCAAATAACCCATGACTTTGTGACAGAGAACTAGTACAAAACCAGCACCCTGAAAAAGAAGCATCTAAATGGAATTCAGCTTTCATTCATTTTATCATTTACACCTGTGTTTTTCCTACTGTGACATGTCAACTGCCTCCAAAAAATGGCCTATTGAGAGAATTTTATGTGAGACAAACATCATACCCTGATCTGTGGTTGTCTCTCTTGGATGGGGCCTGCGGCTGATCCCTCTGCTGGGGCTGCTTGGAGTCCTCATTGGAACTGGACTTGGCTTTGTGCTCTCCAGTCCCTTCCAGCATAACTCGTCCCTGCTCCAGTAACACAGTAAACAGCAGCCCTCGGTAGTTCCATGGCACCAAGCAGCGAACAGTCAGAGCTGTTTCCTGAGGATGCAGCCTGCTTGCTGTCACATAGTCCAGAGCTGTGAGGTAGTTCAAACCACCCATCATGCGCAGGAGCCCCCTGCCACAGAGCGCCCGCACACAGCTGGACGGGTGGGGGGCACTGTGTTCAATTACAGCCTGAAAGTCTTCTAACGCCCCCTTATGGTCATCTGAGAGAAGTCGTGCATATCCACGAAGGACCTGCACCGTGTTTTGATAGCTCTGCTGACCTTGGGAAGCGGCAAGCTGGCTGCAGATAGAGAGGGCCTCTTTGTGTTCCCCTCTGAGGAGAAGACAATCGGCCAGTCGTACCCGCAGCTCTCTGCCTCCCCCATCAGCTTCTAAATGGCACAGAGTCCGTAACTGAGTGATCGCAGGGTCCAGGAGCTCGACCCCTTCAGTGGACCGCAGGTCTGGACGGATGAGGACCCTTTCTCTGTAACCAGACAGGCCTCTCTCTGCCTGCTGACGGAGATGGTTGCGAGCAGCGACCCCTGTACCTTGATCTGTGAACAGCTTTTGAAAATAAATTCGGGCAGTGGCAGGGTGGATCTCAAAAGCCTCCCCCAGGTCCCTGCACGCCTCCGCAGTCCGTCCACCTGCTGACAAGCAGGAAGCTGCTCGACTAGTTAGGAGTCTGGCTCTCCTCTCAGGAGTGCCTTGGAATGACTTCTCTGTACTACTCTCTGTCATTTTATGGCAATAATCATGATTCAAGAGAGCGGAGTACACCTCTGCACTGTCCCCAAACCTGCCTGTCAAAAACAAATGTGCTGCGTGAAGCTCCTGCACTTCTGTGTTGCCAGGTGAGATTGCCAACAAAAACTCAATAACTATAGAGGATGTCTCTACATCTAGCTGATCATTCACCTTAGTTGCCACTGCACACTCACTGTCAAATATTAAAGAGGGGTGTGAGAGCAGTATTTGCTCTGTAAAGGCCTTCACTATTTTGGGTAGGTGCTGAGCTTGCCTGCTTGTCACCAGTGTGACAGTTTCAGATTTGTTGCTCTGGTAAACTTTGAGGTAAAGCTTTAGTCCTTTGACACTGTGAGGCTCCGAGAACAAGCAGGCCAGGGCACGAGTTAACTCTAACACCATGGGAGTTCCACCATGAGAATGAATGTTTCTCATCCCTTCAAGCAGAGCAGTGCAGCGAGCAAAAATCTCCTCACAGCCGTGCCCGCCACTCTGAAGGAGAGACTCCATCTTGAAAATGGTGGCTGACAGATTGTTGGGGCAGAGTGTGGACAGAAACACAGCTGCAAGACCTTTATTAAGACCCTCAGCGTGTTGGGTCTCCCCATGACTGTCAAGCCAGCCTTCTAGAGTAGAGATTACCCCACCAAGGCCTGACTTCAATTTCCGCATGTGGGACACGGTGGAGGCGGCATGGGTCCTGAAGGCAGACATGTAGAGAGAGGTGGCCCTTCCAAGCTCTCCAGCCTCAAGGAGCTTGTCTCCGTCCTCATAAAGCTCTGAGACATTGACCCCTGGTCGAACCACTGCAGTCATGATGAGGCAGCAGGCTCTCTATATCTGTTTTTCTTTCGTCATGTGCTCACAGTGATGGAAACGTTGATGCCACCTAATTGTTAAAAAAAAACAGGAAATGTGTTAAAAGTTATTTTTCAAATCTTACATCATTATGTTAAAGAGCAGAATTTTCAATTCACAAAATAGTGTATCAACGTGTCTCACAATCGGCATTTCATCAGCATTGTCTTTTTCAAGTGTCCCAATGAGCCATGGCAGAGTTAAAAAAAAACAATACCAGAACCTGCAAACTGAAGCTGCTAAATGGAATTCAGCCTTCATTATTTTTGTCATTATCTGGTTCAGTATAATTTCTATCTAAGAATGATACTGATGCAGATCCCCATTTAGCAGGCCCACAAGGGACTATTGCCGACCGAGCTGGCTACTTTCAGTTCAGCACTCTGCTAACTTGAATGGTAATAAAATGATTCAGTGGTCCAACTCTTTTAGATTTTCCAAACATTATTGGACTGAAATGGATTAAATTCTGATAGTGACAGAAGTAATTTCATGGAGGATGTGATACTCAAAAAAATGTATCCACTGATTTAGTACAAAGAAGTCATTTTGGGCCACAAGGCCTGAATTTCAACCTCCTGCAGAGACAGAGAGCCACACTGTATGTGCGATTATCAGACCCACAGTTTTATATTGAACAAATGAAGATTGCAAAATATATTTTTAACATCATGATTGTGAAAAAAATACCAATAGCTTTGGGTTGGCTATTGCCTGTTTAAAATAGAGGCAGAAAACTACATAAGATGAGTAACAAATATTGGCTACAAATATTGGCTTCAAAGCCCAACGCACTTCCTGGGAGCCTGAACTTCTCCAGTGTGACAAGCACGTAGGAGAAAACATGAATGACCCCATCTAGAGCCAATTTTTGGTTTGTCCATTCTAGGCTACTGTAGAGCAATAACTCCATGGATAACATGTGGATTCTTATTTCCAGGTAATTATAAACCAAAATTATGAAAACATAGTTGTGTATGTTATATTTAATTTCTACCAATGTATTGCCCTAAATCCTATCCACCACTGTGACAATGAAAAATGCCATACATGAAAAAAAAATGGTAATAATGAATAAAATAAAAGCCTAATTTTGATATATTTTTTTCTTTCTTTTTTTTTTTTTTTTTTTGTTGCATACAGAAAACCTATAATCCCCCTGAGTGGAGGGGATTTGTTGCTCCCTCTGACCCATGCTTACCAACCTGCTCCTTTTTCTTTTGTTGCCAGAAAAAAATCCATAACAAAACCGAA